>NW_007377842.1:166870-219271 GCF_000475195.1 Diaphorina citri
ATTTCAGTCTTTTTCAATCTAATATTTTTTTTATATATTTTCTATTACTTAAGTAGAAAGAATTTTCTACTAAAAAAAAAAGAAAAAGTAGGTTTAGAGTGATTTCTCTAGCTTTTGACTTCCTCTTGACTTTTGCCATTTTTAATCTAAGAATTAAACAAAGTACCTAAGTAGATACCAATTATTCATTAATTACTCACCACTATTTTATGATTTAAAACCAAAAAATATTAAATAAGATGGTAAAATAAAAAGAAATTCGAACATTTGTACACTTGAGAAAACATTACTGTGAAATACTTCTTACCCGGGACGATTATTTTTACACCGTTCCGAGTTCCGATACTGCACATTTTTTTACCATTTATTTAAAAAGTATTCACATAAAATTATTGCAATGCATTTAAATCTATTGAGAATTATGTTTTAAGTCCAGAAAAAATGAAAAAGTCACTTGAAAGCTCAATATACAGTCTACAAACCTTAGCTACGAAACTCGGGTATGGTCTATCTTAATGTTTTGATTGATTCCCAAGTATCTGTATATTTCAGTGTCTTCCATTTGATCTATTTTAGGTGATTGGTGCATTTGTTCACTTTGGTCAACATGAACTTTTCCTTTTATCATGTTGATGATTTTGCATTTGTCAAGACCAAAACTCATTTGAATATCTGTACTGAAATCATGGACAATATTGATCATCTTTTGTAGGTTTATAGCAGATGAAGCAAAAAGTTTCAAGTCATCCATATACAACAAATGTGTGAAGTTCATTCCATCAAGTTTATATCCAGTTGACATTGTGTTCAGGATGGTTGACAAAGGATTAATGGAAAGACAAAACCACAGGGATGAGTATGAGTCGCCTTGATATAGCCCACGTTTGAATAGGATCTCATCAGTTACAATATCATTTAGATGAATTTTTGTCTTCCAATTGGTCATGAGTTTTGCCAAGGTATTGATAATGTTGTCATTTATCTTATATATTTTCAATACTTCCAGTAACCATGAGTGAGGAAACTGTCATACGCCTTGGCATAATCAATATAGCAATTGCTCAAATTTCTTTTTTTAATTCGGGCCTGATTGACTACAAATGAATCAATGACGATTTGTTCTTTACTGCCGAAAGACTTTGAAACGCAGCCTTTTTGTTCCCAAGCCAAAATGTTGTTATCTATGACATGTTGATAAACTTTACTCTTGATGATGGATGTGAAAATTTTATATATTGTCAACAAACATGTTATGGGTCTATAATTTCGAGATTGCTTGGGGTCACCTTTTTTGAATACGAGGACGGTTTTTCCCTT
The DNA here is from genome assembly GCF_000475195.1 of Diaphorina citri. NCBI lineage: Eukaryota > Metazoa > Arthropoda > Insecta > Hemiptera > Psyllidae > Diaphorina > Diaphorina citri. Next base: position 168,188 of record NW_007377842.1, read on the forward strand.
GGTGAGAATTTCAGGTATAGTGTCAGGATTTTCAATGAATTCATTGAAGAATTGCATCAGATAGATGTGTGTTGAGGGAAAATATTTCCACCAGAAGTTTTGAATGTGATCTATGCCTCCTGACTTCCAATTGATCGTTCTTTTAATGGTAGATGTTACGTCATCCAACGTGATATGTATGTCTGGCATAGGATTGATGTTTTCAGCTTGTTTTTTTATTAAGTTGAACCAAGGAGCATTTTGATTATGACATATGTTATTTGACCAGATGGATGACCAATATTGTTCAATATTGTCTTTATCAGGGATTTCTTTTGACTGAATTGAATGTCCCTTGGTTGAAAGGTTCTCATAGAATTTTTTCTCGTTTTTCATGAAAGCTTTGTTGTCTTCTTTTCGCTTATTTGTTTCATGATATCTGGATATACGGCTTCCAAGGGCTTTGATTTTTTGTTTTAATGTCTCAAGTTGGTTTTTTATATTATTCTCTAATGATTGGTCATTGTATCTGATGTGATAACGTCTCAATATTGGTTTGATCTCATACTTAATGAAGCCCCATCTTCTATTTCCTTGCATAAAGGAAGTTAACTTTCCAATATCCTTTCTCAACAGCTTTATTCGTTTGGTAATGTTGATCTTCCAAGTTGGCTCATTGGATCTATTCCTTGGTTCAGATCTTCGGGACGGATTTCCCTCAGTTATCTTTATTCCACAATTTTGGATGACGGTAATTGCAGCACAATAGACAATGAATAATAAGTATGGTAACGTTTTATGAGTTGCTTCCATCATTCTTTGTGAGATGAGCTCGTTTGCTACATTCAAGTACTGGTAATGCTTTTTGTTCAGTCTTCTAGGCAAGCATGGAATTTTTGGTCTATATTCGGGTAAAGTATTGGAATATGTTTCAATATTGTATTCAAACATGGGTCTCATTTGATCAATGTATAACATTTCGTGAGTAGGGATAGTGATGTTTGGTTCAACATTCTGATTATTTTCTATGGTATCATCAGGAATGCCGTCACATTGTACATTATCAACGGTCATTGATTCATTTTCATTACTTTGATAGTTTTCATGCGTATGAATAATGTTGCCAACTTCTCTCCTTATCTTATCAAGGGTTAGTTCATTGACATATTTTTTCTTCACAATTTGATATTTTCTATCGGCTAAATTACCCTCATTTACATTCAGATTCGGGTACTTCTTCATAAACTCAGTAAAGAGTTTATTTCTCCATCCGTACACATTACTATCTTGGTTATGATTTACAAGAAAATAGCAGCGCATTACATGTTCGTTCATTTCTTGAGTCCATTTTATACGCTGTCTCCTTTGGTTTGAGGTAGAATCAGTGACATCCCGATTTTGGGAAAGTAAACTGTTCTCGGAGATTTGAGTACTTCCAATGTTATTTTGAGAATTGGAGGGAGATTGTTGAGTGGGCAGTGTACACCCTCTGCCTAAATGTACACCGTGTCTATCATTAACCCGCCTAGCTACATATATCTTCTTACTAATCTTATAAATCTTATTTGTGGGAAATATATATGTTTGGATAACAATAGATTAGATCACTGTTTTCGAAGAAAGGAATTTCTATTATTTATATTGTTTGTAACCCAACACCAGCCTAGCTGAAAGGGTTACAAAAACTTTCAATCAATATTATTATCATTTGAGCTAGAATCATAAGCATACTTTTTTTTGTTCTATTATGTTATGAGTTCTGAGCTTGACTTATTAATAAATATTATGAAAGTATTTGCTTAAAAAAAAAAAAAAAAAAATTATTCTGAACTGCAAGTTGTGAGTAGATAATTTTTGCAACTTGGTTATGTCTGTTTAGATATTCAGTATTTGCTAAGATACTACAACTTCCAATAGAACAGTTGCGCTTACTTGGGTGATGTTTCGAAGTCATAGAGCAGGAAAAATGAGAACCAACGGAGTTTTTCCCAATAGAACAGTTGCGCTTACTTGGGTGATGTTTCGAAGTCATAGAGCAGGAAAAATGAGAACCAACGGAGTTTTTCTTTTTCTTCTATAGATAGGCCTTTTTCTCACATTTGTTTTTTTTTTTTTTGGGTATAAAATGTAGCTTAAATCCAAAAAAAGAAGTAAAAATTATAAGTTCTTTTTTAAATTTCTCGAGAAATGGCCACTTTTATCCAATAAGTGCCAATTCCGGGGTCAAACCAGGTTTTTAATGCTACCACTGGATGGACCATATGCTCCTGGTCAGTCGTCGTGCAAAAGCTACCTTACTTACAGTATTTCTGGGACATACTGCAATTACTTCATACTGTATGTAAAGAGGGTTTTCGACAAATCCTGAAACCCCTTTGTGTCTTATTATTATGCTGTCTGTTAATTTTAGTCTTGATGTTAGAGTCATTCTTTTCATCATGCTAGTCTCTTAAATAACATTGAAAATCACAATACATACTAATGGTTGCCGCGTAGATAAAGTACACTAGACACTTTTGGTGGTAATTTTTATTTGCCACCACGAAGGAAGAGGACGAGCAACACGCGGGGTTTGCCATGTTGGATGCAAGTGGTTGTGATTGGCAAACAAGGTGTAATACCATGGCTAGGTATTACAACCCGACTGCGACTCCGAGTGAATACTATCCCCCTTATAGTAACCCTATGGGATATCAGTGTCAACACCCAGGATATGAACACAACAACAATATGTACGCCGCCAACCCTCTCATGGAAAGTTACATCTCATCAAGGTAAGAGTTTTATTTGAAATACTACTAGTTTCTGTCATGGAAACTTATATCTCGTCAAGGTAAGAGGTTTATTTGAAATACTACTAGTTTCTGTCATGGAAACTTACATCTCGTCAAGGTAAGAGTTTTATTTGAAATACTACTAGTTTCTGTCATGGAAACTTACATCTCGTCAAGGTAAGAGTTTTATTTGAAATACTACTAGTTTCTGTCATGGAAACTTATATCTCGTCAAGGTAAGAGTTTTATTTGAAATACCACTACTTTCTGTCATGGAAACTTACATCTCGTCAAGGTAAGAGTTTTATTTGAAATACTACTAGTTTCTGTCATGGAAACTTACATCTCGTCAAGGTAAGAGTTTTATTTGAAATACTACTAGTTTCTGTCATGGAAACTTACATCTCGTCAAGGTAAGAGTTTTATTTGAAATACTACTAGTTTCTGTCATGGAAACTTACATCTCGTCAAGGTAAGAGTTTTATTTGAAATACTACTAGTTTCTGTCATGGAAACTTACATCTCGTCAAGGTAAGAGTTTTATTTGAAATACTACTAGTTTCTGTCATGGAAACTTACATCTCGTCAAGGTAAGAGTTTTATTTGAAATACTACTAGTTTCTGTCATGGAAACTTACATCTCGTCAAGGTAAGAGTTTTATTTGAAATACTACTAGTTTCTGTCATGGAAACTTACATCTCGTCAAGGTAAGAGTTTTATTTGAAATACTACTAGTTTCTGTCATGGAAACTTACATCTCGTCAAGGTAAGAGTTTTATTTGAAATACTACTAGTTTCTGTCATGGAAACTTACATCTCGTCAAGGTAAGAGTTTTATTTGAAATACTACTAGTTTCTGTCATGGAAACTTACATCTCGTCAAGGTAAGAGTTTTATTTGAAATACTACTAGTTTCTGTCATGGAAACTTACATCTCGTCAAGGTAAGAGTTTTATTTGAAATACTACTAGTTTCTGTCATGGAAACTTACATCTCGTCAAGGTAAGAGTTTTATTTGAAATACTACTAGTTTCTGTCATGGAAACTTACATCTCGTCAAGGTAAGAGTTTTATTTGAAATACTACTAGTTTCTGTCATGGAAACTTACATCTCGTCAAGGTAAGAGTTTTATTTGAAATACTACTAGTTTCTGTCATGGAAACTTACATCTCGTCAAGGTAAGAGTTTTATTTGAAATACTACTAGTTTCTGTCATGGAAACTTACATCTCGTCAAGGTAAGAGTTTTATTTGAAATACTACTAGTTTCTGTCATGGAAACTTACATCTCGTCAAGGTAAGAGTTTTATTTGAAATACTACTAGTTTCTGTCATGGAAACTTACATCTCGTCAAGGTAAGAGTTTTATTTGAAATACTACTAGTTTCTGTCATGGAAACTTACATCTCGTCAAGGTAAGAGTTTTATTTGAAATACTACTAGTTTCTGTCATGGAAACTTACATCTCGTCAAGGTAAGAGTTTTATTTGAAATACTACTAGTTTCTGTCATGGAAACTTACATCTCGTCAAGGTAAGAGTTTTATTTGAAATACTACTAGTTTCTGTCATGGAAACTTACATCTCGTCAAGGTAAGAGTTTTATTTGAAATACTACTAGTTTCTGTCATGGAAACTTACATCTCGTCAAGGTAAGAGTTTTATTTGAAATACTACTAGTTTCTGTCATGGAAACTTACATCTCGTCAAGGTAAGAGTTTTATTTGAAATACTACTAGTTTCTGTCATGGAAACTTACATCTCGTCAAGGTAAGAGTTTTATTTGAAATACTACTAGTTTCTGTCATGGAAACTTACATCTCGTCAAGGTAAGAGTTTTATTTGAAATACTACTAGTTTCTGTCATGGAAACTTACATCTCGTCAAGGTAAGAGTTTTATTTGAAATACTACTAGTTTCTGTCATGGAAACTTACATCTCGTCAAGGTAAGAGTTTTATTTGAAATACTACTAGTTTCTGTCATGGAAACTTACATCTCGTCAAGGTAAGAGTTTTATTTGAAATACTACTAGTTTCTGTCATGGAAACTTACATCTCGTGAAAACTACCACTCCGTGCCCAACTACACCTGAAACACGTAGAATCGAGCTGTGGAAACAAGACCTCCCAAATCCTATAGTCGAACTCGAAGAAAAAATTGCAAGCGGCGGAAACCTAAAGTACCCAATCTGAAAGACCCTGAACCGCCTGAGAACAAAAGTGTCCAAACGCAAGAAGAACATGAAGAAATGGGGACTCAGCGAAGATGATCTGTGCGATTGTGGATCCATCCAAGACGAGGCCCATCTTCTCGTCTGCCCAAACGCAGCTGCTACCTGCAATGAACAAGACCTGCTGCTTGTAAATGATGCGGCGATCCAAGTAGCAGAATATTGGAAGAGGAGTATCTGACATGGTCATTGGTCAAAGCGGACACAGAAAGTAAAGTAAGTAAGACAGACATACCCACATACAGACAGAAATTTCTCTAATGTGATTTTTAGTCAGTCCTTCCTTTATTATTACAATAGTAATAAAAAGGTATAAGGGACGGACTCTTGTATTCGCTTCGGTGTCTGTCACTCTGTCTGTCTGTCCCCATAGAAGGACTTATCCAAACCTGGTCGACCTATACATCAAATTAAAGGCCTTTTACCAGGTACACGAAAATGGTGGTGCAAATTTTGTCCAGAAAACCATAAAGCAAAAATAAAAAAAAAAACTGGTTTTGGGGGGATTTTTTTCACATTTTCTTACACAAATGAGCTCTGATCTTGAAATTTGTCGCGACGACCTATGAACTCAAAGCGAGAAAGTTTTAGATAACACTTCAGTCGTTATTTTAAGACCGGTTTTAGCGTCACCTATGTTAAGCTACGCCGAGCAAGGCCAATAAATGGATGGGTGACTTAAACCTTATATTGGGAATAAAGGGAGAACGGGCTCTAGTCTTGATTTTAAATCATTACATGAAAGGAAAATCGAAAAATCAAATCAAGATTAATAATAAACTGAATATTAAACAAATTAGGTACTGATTTTCTTTAATCACGATCGAATAAACTAAAGGCTAAAAAATTCCCGGAGGGACGGATCCAGCTTGTTATTACTATTGTAATAATAAAGGAAGGACGGTGTATCCCTTTCATTGAATAATCACACTGATGTTTTTTTTCTCTGACACAACCTCTTCTACTATACAAGAAAAACCTTGTATAACTATTTTATAATGGTTATTGGGATCTCAAAATTTTACGGCATGTGAAATTCAGGTTTAAAAATTTGTTTTCAGAAACACAGTCCAGTTTTTAAACTTTCACTGAGGTAAATTCTTGGGTGCTCTTCAGGTTAAAATTCAAATATGTAGAATAGGAAAATGTTTTTCACAACAGATAACATCTATTTTTTAGATCCCGGGGCTTCGCGGGGTTGTGCTTGGGGTCGCGCTTCGCGCTCCCTTGTTTACGAATTAGGTAGGTACATAGGTACTGATTTTCTCTAATCAGGATCGAATAAACTACGGGCTAAAAAATTCCCGGAGGGACGGACCCAGCTTGTTGGAATCGTGGAAGCATAAGGAGTAAGAATAACTAAAAATTTCAAGATTCTAAGCAAAATGTACAGACAAATCTACAATTTTATTTACCTATATAGATATAGATAGTACTAATGTCTGCCATAGAAAGTTAGATCGGATCAATATTCCAGGAAACGAAGACTTTTTGGCGGAGAAAAATAACGTAGTCTGGGTTTTTTGACCCAAAAGGTTGGGGATGGTGTCCTTAATAAGGAATGATACGTCCCAAAGGATATCTTTACACCTAGCGGAACTAGAAGGGCGTAAGTGTCATTTTTCGTGACTTTTTTTTAGTTTTTTGCAAAAATCTCGAAAACCGTTGGTTCTAGCGAAAAAAGTATTTAAATATTTCCAATTGCTTTTGTTCAAAATTAAATTCCCTACAAAATGGGTACTTTTACTATGTCCTACAAGCTACCGTTGCGGCACTAGAAGGGCGTAAGTCGCGTGTTTCAAGTTTCTTTTTTTTTTGCAATTATCCCAAAAACCTTAATTAATCCTAGCGCAAAATTAACCATCCCAAATTGTTCGGGGCGTAATTCTCTACAAAAAAGACTGTATACACTTTGTCATGGGAACAACCGTTACCCCCTGAATATGCGTTCAATATAAAGGGTGTCTCAATAAGAACGCAAGATTTGATTGTTAAAGCATGGTTCTCCTTGGAAAAAATAGAAAGTAATAATGGATTTGAGAAGTACCTAACTATTCTGGAGTTACAGGTGCAATCCATGAAATTTGGTCCATATTGAAACCATCATATTCCTCCTAAGAAAAATACACAAGATCATCGATTTGATTATTTCCATAGCTGCACTAGAAAGTTTTTAATGCCCATTATCACTTACGCCTTTCTGGTGCCGCAACGGTAGCTTGTAGGACAAAATAGAAGTACCTACCCATTTTGTAGGGCATTTAGTTTTGAACAAAATCGATTGGAATACTTTTTTCGCTAGAACCAACGGTTTTCGAAATTTTTGCAAAAACTAAAAAAAGTCACGAAAAATGACACTTGCGCCCTTCTAGTTCTGCTAGCCGTAAAGATATCCTTTGGGACTTTTGATCCCTTTTCAAGGACACCATCCCCGACCTTTTGGGCAAAAAATCCAGACTTCGTTATTTTTGTCCGCCAAACCTTAATTTTCGGGCTTGGTTTCCTGGACTACAAGGTAAGAGTTTTTTTTTTTCTTGAAAATTCACGACTTTCCTTTAAGAAATATGTTAAAATAGAAATAAATGACTCAACTTGATTATCAACAATTTTTTTTTCTTCAAAATTTCCCTCCTTTTTGTAAATTTCCCTCCTTTTTGTAAATCAACTATCAATTTTTTCGATAGGTGGTCATTTAACAAAATCGGTCATATTTTTACTTTCCTTATCCTATAGCAGGGGTTCCCAATAAGCCTTGGCTGGCGGACCACTTCCGAAAATCAGGATCACTTCGCGGACCCCCCCCCCCACGCCCCCCAAAATGAATGTTAAATTACACCGAAAACCGCCAAAAAGCGGTCAAAATACCGCCAACCGCAGCAAGTATCTTAACCAAAAGTTTCGTATCGCATCTTTGTCACATTTGACATCTACATACCAAATTTCAAATCTCTAGCTCTTATTGTTTCCGAGATATTGTTAAATTACACCGAAAACCGCCAAAAAGCGGTCAAAATACCGCCAACCGCAGCAAGTATCTTAACCAAAAGTTTCGTGTCGCATCTTTGTCACATTTGACATCTACATACCAAATTTCAAGTCTCTAGCTCTTATTGTTCCCGAGATATTGTTAAATTACACACAAAACCGCCAAAAAGCGGTAAAATACCGCCAACCGCAGAAACTATCTTAACCAAAAGTTTCGTGTCGCATCTCTGTCACATTTAACATCTGCATACCAAATTTCAAGTCTCTAGCTCTTACCCTTTCTGAAATATTGTTAAATTACACCCAAACCGCCAAAAAGCGGTAAAATACCGCCAACCGCAGAAACTATCTTAACCAAAAGTTTCGTGTCGCATCTCTGTCACATTTAACATCTGCATACCAAATTTCAAGTCTCTAGCTCTTACCCTTTCTGAAATATTGTTAAATTACACCCAAACCGCCAAAAAGCGGTAAAATACCGCCAACCGCAGAAACTATCTTAACCAAAAGTTTCGTGTCGCATCTCTGTCACATTTAACATCTGCATACCAAATTTCAAGTCTCTAGCTCTTACCCTTTCTGAAATATTGTTAAATTACACCCAAACCGCCAAAAAGCGGTAAAATACCGCCAACCGCAGAAACTATCTTAACCAAAAGTTTCGTGTCGCATCTCTGTCACATTTAACATCTGCATACCAAATTTCAAGTCTCTAGCTCTTACCCTTTCTGAAATATTGTTAAATTACACCCAAACCGCCAAAAAGCGGTAAAATACCGCCAACCGCAGAAACTATCTTAACCAAAAGTTTCGTGTCGCATCTCTGTCACATTTAACATCTGCATACCAAATTTCAAGTCTCTAGCTCTTACCCTTTCTGAAATATTGTTAAATTACACCCAAACCGCCAAAAAGCGGTAAAATACCGCCAACCGCAGAAACTATCTTAACCAAAAGTTTCGTGTCGCATCTCTGTCACATTTAACATCTGCATACCAAATTTCAAGTCTCTAGCTCTTACCCTTTCTGAAATATTGTTAAATTACACCCAAACCGCCAAAAAGCGGTAAAATACCGCCAACCGCAGAAACTATCTTAACCAAAAGTTTCGTGTCGCATCTCTGTCACATTTAACATCTGCATACCAAATTTCAAGTCTCTAGCTCTTACCCTTTCTGAAATATTGTTAAATTACACCCAAACCGCCAAAAAGCGGTAAAATACCGCCAACCGCAGAAACTATCTTAACCAAAAGTTTCGTGTCGCATCTCTGTCACATTTAACATCTGCATACCAAATTTCTTCACAAATGTGACAAGGATGCAACACAAAACGTTTGATTGAGATGGTTGCTGCGCTTGGCGGTATTTTGACCGCTTTGGACAGATTTCGACCGTTTTTTGGCGGTTTTCAGCTACACAAAACGGTTAGAGATGTTGTAAAAGTTAGGGTAAAAGAACACTCAAATAAGCATCATTCAATAGGATAAGGAAAGTCGTGTGATGTTCACACCAGATTTTTTTTCTCTATTGAACATTGAACTTTTGCGAAAATTGAAATTTGGTAGGTTTAATTATGTTTATGTAGTTCTTGATAAATAAGTGAAGGGAAAAAAGGTAAAAGTTGCTCTGGGCCCCGCCCCGAAGCGGATTCTTTCAAAAACTAAGGTTTTATTAAAAAATGATAACAAGGCCATATTTTCCTTCTGGAAACGTTCCAGAAGGAAAATATGGCCTCCCCCTTTTTCTTTTGAGAACACCCAAAAAAAAAAAAAATGCCCCCCAAAAAAAAAAAAAAAAAAAAAAAAAAAAAAAAAAAAAAAAAAAGGAAACGAAACAAGCAGGCGTACTATCTATCTACACGCCGGGGAGTAAATCAAAATAATCAACTGATCAGTAATACAGGGTGGGGCGCGGCGATTTCCTTTTTCGAAACGTCGATTAAAGAAAATCTGTGATACTTTCTTGACTTCTGTTGATGGTTTAGCATCAAGAAATATTGGAAATTTGACTTTATGTTGTTTCGAACTGTACTTCATTCACCTGACGACCACCATTCTCGATACACTGGTGTTTCTCTCTACTTTCTCCAACATTGCTACCGGTACACGGCCTATTTATCGTCGGATGTTGTGCTTCAATTCTTCAAGGGTCCTCGCTGTCCTCGGACGATCTTTGTAAACTTCGGTCTTCAGGTAGCACCATAAAACCCCGAGGAGAAACACCATAACGAAGACGAAACGCGCGCGGCACTGTTACTATTAGACTCATTTCTTTATTTATTAACTCTCTAAGCTACAAGGCCATGTGTGATTAGACTCATTTGAAAAATAACTTTCTACCTAAAATGCTGAACTAAATCGAAACATAAGTTTCCATCTTTTTTTAATCTGAACTTGTCATAACTTGTCTAATTACACAAGTGCGGCTGCACACAAAAGGAAATTGCCGCGCCCCACCCTGTACATGAGATGAGTGGGTGGTCAGCCACAGCAGTAGGCTGATTACAATTTTCTGATGAGGTAATGAAATAATTGAGCAATTATTATTTATTTAGATGGTTATTCTGTGTTTTCGAAGGATTGAAAAAATAAAAGGTTAAGGTTTGGTAGTATAGGAAGATATTTTAAAATGTTTCCCCTGAATATAATGAGACGCATGATGGCATTTTTCGAAATTCAAATCATTTCTTTTTTTTAACTTTGTTTGTTTTTTTGTGTTTTTTTAAATTTAAATCATTTTTTTTTTTTTAATTTTTTTTTTTTTTTTTTTTTTTTTTTTTTTTTTTTTTTTTTTTAAGACAGACAAAATAACAGTCGACAAGCAACAAACAAAAATACTAAATTGAAATCAATATTTTGTTAAAATACCAATAACTCCAGTTTTGTTCATGGGAACAGTATTATTAGGCAGGGTGTCTACCAGACTTGAAAACCGGGCTTTGTCAGGGAATTTCATGGAGACTGGAAAAGTCAGGGAATTTTTCAAAGCCAAATATTTCATTTTTGATAACTGTGGTTTTTGAATATTAGAGACCAAAATTTTCGCCTGCAACTTCAGGAATTTCCATTTCTTAAGCCTGGTTTCTATAAATTGTAGCTCACAACTTTCAAAATTTCGCCTGCGGCGCTGTTCCTCATTTCCCCCTTTTTCATGTTAACCTTCATCCCTCTAGGATGAAATAATAATAAACACAGGAAATGTTTTACTGGCCTCAAAGTGTGTTCCCCGTGTTAAATCCGCCTGTGGGCGGAGCCCAGAGCAACTTTTGCCCAATTTCAGATTTCACACTTTACTTACTCATCAAGACCTATAGTCTTGCCAAATTTCAAGTTTCTACGACGTCGAAAAGTGCTTCATAATTTTGATTAGTGAATCCGTGTTAAATCCGCCCCTGGGCGGAACCCAGTGCAACTTTTGCCCAATTTCAGACCTACCATCCTGCCAAATTTCAAGTTTCTACGACATCAGGAAGTGCTTCATAATTTTGATGAGTGAGTCAGTCAGTCTTAAGTAAAATAAGCGATTTTCTAGGCCCCTTTTTTACACCTTCCTTAAAAGCTAGAACTTCGCGGGCATAATTTTCAGACCTACCATCCTGCCAAATTTCAAGTTTCTACGACATCAGGAAGTGCTTCATAATTTTGATGAGTGAGTCAGTCAGTCTTAAGTAAAATAAGCGATTTTCTAGGCCCCTTTTTTACACCTTCCTTAAAAGCTAGAACTTCGCGGGCATAATATAAGCAAGTATAGAATAGAATAGAATAGAATAATATTTATATTTGTATTTAAAGTAATAAAACTTTTGTTACAACGGTTTGTTGGACATACCTAAATTTTATAACAAAAACAAAAGACAATGGTGATAATTACTATTTCATACATTTCCTAAATTGGTCTATCTAACATTATGTATGTACCTGCTCCACTGTTAAAAACCAAATACATTAACTAAAAGCTACATGGTTGCTTATTTCACCTATTATTATCTAACAAATTTTGTTCTTCATCCAAAGAGTAGGTACCTAGCTGAATAAGGGCATTTAAGAGAAAGAAGGAGCGTTCAACTACTTTTACCACTAGTTCTTGGGAAGTGTTAACACTACGAAATATTTATCTTACAAATCAGCCCTTCGTACATTTCCCAAATTGCGTTGGGGAATCTTAGGATTCACCTAAATAAACCGGTAAAAGCCCGAAGAAGATTTTAATTTCGAACTTTTTCCAAAGATCTGGGGAATCCTAGGTTTAACCTAGGACTTACGGGAACGTAACATATACAATTGAAAAATTTACTACCTAGGTACGAGTATGTAAGAGTAGTGTCTTCTGGTCATTGATTTGTTTAGTGTCTTCAGTGTAGCTTGTCCTCTTTGTCGTTTATTGTGGTTTGTCTGTCTCATGGTCCACATATTACTTTTTTAGCGAAGGTACCATTCTTGAGATATTTCGATCAAGACACATTGTATAAGGTACCTACCTACCTACAGGTGCAGACCCTGCACTGCACTCATTTGAGTTCTTCACTTCCAAAAATTTCAAAAGAGAAACATTTATTTAAGGACGTCACAAAGAACCAAGTGAGTCACAGTCATTGTTCTAGATTGTCTCTATTTATTTTTTGATTATGATCAGATTGTAACTTGTTTACTCATTGGTGGGGAATTTAAAGCTAGAGCAATATAACCTAGAGTGGTGGTGTGGTGGGTTAGATTAAAAGATTAGACATATTATGTATTACAAGATTATACATATGCAACTTCCCCCCCCCTCTTTAGGCGCTTTAACACTCATAAAAAACAGGTCGCTCGTGCTGATTCCGCACTGCATTTATATTTTTATGTACAGGTTCAATTTCTTCTAATAGCATAACAGGGATTCAACGCTCTTGACATCGTCTGTCAGAGTAGGAGGTGTTGGAAGAGAGGCTCGAATATGATAATGGAGGGCGCAGGGGAGGGTGTGCCTCACAGAAAGTATTTCGCCACACCTACAGGTAGACAGAGGGGCACGTTTGAATATATGGCTATGGGTTGCCCGAGTGTGGCCGATGCTCATCCGGCATATCACAAAATCTTACGCATCCAAAAAAAGAAATATATTTTCTAGAGAGTTAATAATAAAAATGTAGAGCTAATAATAATAATAATAGTTGTTTAAATTTAATGTTTCAGTTCAACTCGTCTGGCTCGAAACGCTGCTGAGAAACAACGTCGTACGAAGTTGAATACTTATATAGATGAGCTGAGAAGTTTGGTTCCCATGGTATCGAGCTCTGTTGCTGCTAGAAGTGGGAAGAAGGTGGACAAGACTTCCATCCTAAGACTGAGCGCTACATTCTTGCGTATGCATCAAAGTAAGTTTCCTAAGTGCAGTTCGTGTTAAAGGACTCTTTACAATGTAACTTTTTCAACTTCACTTCCAATTGAGACTCTAATTCTCTCTACAGAGTGGTTCAGGTTGTTATGGCAAAAATCCTCAGAGTAAACGTCAAAAAACAATTTTTACTTTCCATTACTACAGTATAGCGCTATACTGTAATGAAAGTATTGCAATCGGTCCAAATTTTCAAAATCGGGAAATGGGTGGAAATATCCGTTTTGGGGTCCCCTGATAATGAAAGTATTGCAATCGGTCCAAATTTTCAAAATCGGGAAATGGTTGGAAATATCCGTTTTGGGATCCCCTGATGTCAAAAAAGTGATTTTTATCGGTCCAAATGTTCAAAAGAAATGGTTGGAAATATCCGTTTTGGGATCCCCTGATGTCAAAAAAGTGATTTTTAGCCCATGGTCTGTACGTTACGTACGTACTACAGGTTTAAATGGAAAAAAGTAGGAAGTTGTGAACAAAATATCTCAAGAACGATTTGTCGTAGAGAAATGAAATTTGGTATGCTATCCCGATATGGTCCAAGGACAAGGACGCGACTGTAACAATTTGGGAAAAATCGGATAATCACCCATCTAGATATTAACCAAAGTAATTGTTACTTAACCCTCACTTCGTGGAAAATGTTGAAAAGGTTGTGAACAAAATATCTTAAGAACGGTTTGTCGTAAAGCGATGAAATACATCAAAAAAAAAAAAAATCTGGTGTGAACATCACACGACTTTCTATTACATTTTTGAAATACGTATTTGAAAAAAATAATAATAAATAAAAATAAAAAAATCCAAGTCCCGAGCCTGAGCCGCCTACGGCGCCCAATTTTCGACCAAAAATTTTCTATCTTAAAAATAATACTTCCCTTGTGATAAGGAATCATATAAAGTATGAAAAAAATTGATTTTTTTTTTTTTCGAAGTTCGAAGCAACATTGACTTTGGTTGATATCTGGATGTGTAACTATCCGATTTTTACCAAATTGTTACAGTCGCATCCTTGGAACATATTGCTATATCATACCAAATTTCATCGCTTTACAACAAACCGTTCTTGAGATATTTTGTTCACAACCTTTTCAACATTTTCCACGAAATGAGGAAATTTGGCATGCAGCTGTCAAATGTGACAAGGATTCGACACGAAACTTTTGGTTAAGATCGGTGCAACGCTTGGCGGCATTTCGGCTGCTTTTTGGCGGTTTTCGGTGTAATTCAAGAATATCTCGGGAACGGTATGAGCTAGAGACTTGAAATTTGGTATGTAGTCCACAAATGTGACAGGGATGCAAGACAAAACTTTTGGTTAGGATAGGTGCTGCAGTTGGTGGCATTTTGGCCGCTTTTTGACGGGTTTCGATCTCTTTTTGGCTGTTTTCAGCTATACCTTCTGACTAAACGGTTAGATATATTGTAAAGGTTACAATAGAAGAACACTCATATAAGCATCATTCAATAGGATAAGGAAAGTCGTGTGATGTTCACACCAAATTTTTTTCTCTTTCTCAAGATTAAGCTCTTCCACCCAACCACTAAAAAAGTAGGTACTGTGGGTGTTATTATTAATAATCCAGATTCTAGCAGGATTGGTTTATGTCATTTTTAGATAGGTACAATGTAGAATAAATGTAGGTACTACCTGATATACGTTTTGCTATCATGAACGTTATAACCTCCAAAAATATAGGGAACGAGCCACCAATGCTGTGCAGTGAATGTTAGGTTTAATTATTTACTAGTGGTTGACCCGTCCTTTGTACGGGACCACCACACACACACACACACACCACTCACACAGAATCAACATTTTACTGATCCGAGTGAGAGAGAGTTGTCTATTACAACTAGTAATAAAACAATCTGGGCCCGTCCCTCTGGGAATTTTTTAGCCCGTAGTTTATTCGATCGTGGTTAAAGAAAATCAGTATCTATGCACCTACCTAATTTGTTTAATATTCCGTTTATTATTATTGATTTGATTTTTAATTTTACTGCCATGTAATGATTTAAAATCAAGACTAGAGCCCGTTCTCCCTTTATTCCCTTCAAGTCACCCATCCATTTATTGGCCTTGCTCGGCGTAGCTTAACATAGGGGACTCTAAAACCGGTCTTAAATTAACGACTGAAGTGTTATCTAAAACTTTCTCGCTTTGAGTTTATAGGTCGTCACGACGAATTTCAAGATCAGAGCTCATTTGTGTGAGAAAATGTGAAAAAAAAGCCCCCAAAACCCGACCATCCCCACCAGGAGAGACACCATCCCGCCCAGGAGAGACACCATCCCGCCCAGGAGAGACACCACTATTCCCTTCAAGTCACCCATCCATTTATTGGCCTTGCTCGGCGTAGCTTAACATAGGGGACTCTAAAACCGGTCTTAAATTAACGACTGAAGTGTTATCTAAAACTTTCTCGCTTTGAGTTTATAGGTCGTCACGACGAATTTCAAGATCAGAGCTCATTTGTGTGAGAAAATGTGAAAAAAAAGCCCCCAAAACCCGTTTTTTTTTGCTTTATGGGTTTCTGGACAAAATGTGCACCACCACTTTCGTGTTCCTGGTAAAAAGAGATTTTATTTGATATATAGGTCGACCAGGTTTGGATAAGTCCTTCTATGGGGATAGACAGACAGACACCGAAGCGAATACAATAGTCTGTCCCTATACCTTTTATTATTACTAATGTTAATTAATAAAGGAAGGACGGACTAAAAATCAACTTTCACTAACAAGGGTTAGGGAGGGTTGACTCTCGTAAAAGTTGATTTTATGTTTTCAAATCAACTTTACTGCTTGTTTCGGTTACATTCAACTCTTAACTCTAACACAAACACCATGTATCTTTTACTTTTATATTATTTTCTCTGATTTCAGTACTCTATGGCAACAAAACACAGCTTCCCCCCTTGCCACCAGAACTGAAAAAATTCAACTGGTCTCAATTCATTTTAGATGTGAGTACCTATTTATATATACAGAGCGTTCGAAAAGTCTTGGAACCCCTGAATATTTTTTGACTGGCTAAAGAATGATGAGAAGCTGAAATTTGGGTCAGTGTTTTATCTTTTAAAATTCAACTTTTTGAAGTAGTCGCCAAATTTTGGCCGGTGCCAGGGTCGGCCCCAGGGGGGTCATCTTCAAAATCTTAAATAGGAACCCCTTGATGTTCTGTAAGAATGTTTTTGGGGGAAGTTTTCAAAGCCTACAATTTTTGGTCAATAAAAAAAGTATGCAACCTTGAAGGGGTTACTTAAAATTTCTCAAAAAATTTGGCCTGCGGCGCTGTAATTTTGTATTCTGTAGGAATGTCTTGGGGGGAATTAAAAACAAATTATGTAATTTTGAAGGGGCTACTTAATATTCACGAAAAAAATTTCGCCCGTGGCGTTGTAATTTTGTGCTCTATGTATAGAATTGTATTGGGAAAAATAACTATACTCGTCTTCTACACAATTAATTACATTAAAAAATCTGACTCATGGCAAGCTACAGGGTACATACTTACTGAAAAATTTCGCCTGCGGCGCTAAAGATTACGCCTTTGCCAGGCATGCTTCTCTTACGATTGTAGACCAAAACATTAAAAAAATTCGCCTGCGGCGAAATATTGCGTTTTCGATAACAACTATGATTTTTTTAAATTATATACCATAATTTTCGCCTGCGCCCGACCTAAAAAATTTCAATTCCGTGAAATCTGGATTCTATAAATTGAAGGTTCCTTATTTCGCCCCTTTTCATGTTAACCATTCATAAACTGAATACCTAACTAAAAGCTCCAGGTTCATGTTTGGGTTCCTTATTTCGCCCCTTTTCATGTTAACCATTCATAAACTGAATACCTAACTAAAAGCTCCAGGTTCATGTTTGAAAAAAAAAAAAATAAAAAAAATCGGCTGCGGCGTAGTGGGAGCAGGGTGAAAAATCTTGAAAAAGTAGACTGGACTTTTTGAAAAAAATGGACTGGAAAACCGGGAAAAGTCAGCGAATTTTATTTTTCCATTTTGGTAGACCCTGGTCACATCGTTTGTTCTGGATGAAAAAATCTACCACTTACCAATGCGAATTTTATTTTTCCATTTTGGTAGACCCTGGTCACATCGTTTGTTCTGGATGAAAAAATCTACCACTTACCAATGAAAAAAAAAAAAAGATTTTTTGGTTCCCCATGATATTCGACGTAGGTAGATTTCAAAAATGAAATAAAAAATATTGGTTCTCATTTGAATTTCTCGAGAAAATACGCTTTTATATAAAAGTGCCACTTCCGGGGTTTGAACCTGGATTTTAACATCATCATCAAATTTGCCATGGGCCAACCCCAGTGGTGTAGTGGTTAGCGCGGTGGACTTCGGATCTGGAGGTTGGTGGTTCGAGTCCAAGTCAAGTCATAAAATTTAGCGTAGTGCATTAAGCAGGGACCAACGTTTGTGACAAGCATTAAATTTATGCTTAACACAATTAAAATTCTTTTCAAAATTTGCCATGGGCCTTCAGAACAAAAAGGAACTTCAAAATTCCAAGCAGTTTAAAAGTTACAAGGGGCTCGCTAGGCCTTCCGAGCCAGGCTGTATCTATAAAAAATAGAAAAAAATCTAAATCATGATTTATTTGTGGTGAAGCATTACTAAGAGCCTCCTTTACTATTTCTGACATATCTATAATTTTTCTTTTTATTCTGGTAATGACGCCACTGGTCGCCACTCGATTCAAGTAGCTACTCAATTGTCCTCACAAGGCCGAAATCTAAGCACCCCGCCAGGAATCGAACCCGGAACCTCCGGAGTGGAAGCCTAGTATGATACCCACTCGGGCACGGAGGCCAAGCTGTATTCCCCCCATGACTTGAGTCCCGACTGTGATATCCGAGTTGCGTCCGTCCGATTTGGGTCCCATTTCTGAAATTTATCCGAGTTGTGTCCCTGAGCTAGAACTATGTACTTTATATACTTATCCTAGTTTGAAGGTATACAGGGTGTCCCGCGAACGACTGTACAACGCTTGAGAGTTGATGCAGGACCTAAAGGGCTATCAGAAAAAGCTATCTGGACAGATCCGATTTTCAACAGGGGCGGAGTTATGAAGGATTTTCTGTTTTTCAACATTTTTCATACCTTGTCCCTTTAAAACGCCTTTATCTCTTGAACCAATAAAGATAATAAAAATCTGGGTCCGTCCCTCCGGGAATTTTTTAGCCCGTAGTTTATTCGATCGTGATTAAAGAATTTTTTATTTTACTTTCATGTAATGATTTAAAATCAAGACTAGAGCCCGTTCTCCCTTTATTTCCAATAAATATAAGGTTCAAGTCACCCATCCATTTATTGGCCTTGCTCGGCGTAGCTTAACATAGGTGACGCTAAAACCGGTCTTAAATGATCGACTGAAGTGTTATCTGAAACTTTCTCGCTTTGAGTTCATAGGTCGTCGCGACAAATTTCAAGATCAGAGCTCATTTGTGTGAGAAAATGTAAAAAAAATCCCCCAAAAAACAGTTTTTTTTGGATCTTTGGCTTTATGGTTCTCTGGACGCTCATTTGTGTGAGAAAATGTGAAAAAAATCCCCCAAAAACCAGTTTTTTTGGTTTTTTGGCTTTATGGTTTTCTGGTCAAAATTTGCACCACCATTTTCGTGTTCCTGGTAAAAAGACCTTTAATTTGATATATAGGTCGACTAGGTTTGGATAAGTCCTTCTATGGGGACAATACCACACACAGACGACACCGAAGCGAATACAATAGTCCGTCCCTTATACCTTTTTATTACTATTGTAATAATAAAGGAAGGACGGACTAAAAAACTGATTGCACCCTTGAAAAGAAAAGATAAAATTCCCGGTTTGGTAAAACCCTCCCTCAAATACAACCCGAGGCTTGAGAAAAAGATTTTTTTGTATCTCTTTAAAAACTACAATTTTTTCATTTCGATTTTTCTTAAAGTTTCCACTGAAACCCATTGAATTTCTCCTGATAGAAAAGTACCCCTTTTTGTCCTCTTTAATTCCATTATCTTGAATTTTCTGAGAAATCATTATTCACGGAGATATTAACGATACAAAAGGAGAATCCGTCAATTTTCTACGTTACTATGAATCCCTGTCCACCTGTTTCTTCCTATCGCCGCACCGAATTTTCCTCCAAAAACAACACGAACAACAAAAGAAAGAACAACATCAACAACACCAATAATAACGACATCACCACCACTACCAAGAACTATGTAAAAAGACCCAAACGCTCCCTCTATGTTATTCTTACTCTGAGTTTAGAAATTTCTTACATTTACCAGCAAGTTTGGTGATTGTGAAGAATCACCGGTAATTTTTCAAAATTACCAATTTTCTACATTTACCGTAATATATGTTTATATATATAAAAATCGCCCGCGGCCGCGGCGCACTTATTAATTTTGTTCTTTTAATGTTCAGCCCCAATTATGAGAAAAATGTATAGAAATATCAAATAATTAGGTACCTACGTCAAAAATAACTCATGATGACCTTCCATACTTTTTGAAAAATTTCGCCTGCGGCCCTTAAAATGAAAAGTTTGCTCGAATTACATTTCTGAAAGACCAAAATAATTAAAAAAAAACTATCACTCTCTTGAAATTTAACCATTCTTCTTCAACTGTTGTTGTTTCATTCATCGGTTTGCTTTCCTGAATAATCTTTCTGCTACTCTATTATCCTTGAGTTTGTATGAATTAATTCTTCTCTCCTGCGTTATACTGTTGTGCTTCAATCTTTTTATTCTAAAGCTACCCACTACAAGTACAAGCCGGTGGTCACTTTGTAGGGAGACACTGGGTATGACTTTGACGTTTATTAGCCATTTCTTTATACTATCAGATATTATGATGTAATCAATAAGGGTCTTTGTTCTTCCATCCCAGCTGTATCGCGTTATCTTATGGCTTTCCCTTTTCTTATACCACGTATTTCCCAACAACATTTCATTTCTGACACACAAGTCAATCAATCGTTCCCCTTCTGGATTCCGGTTTCCATATCCCCAAGGTCCCATGACAGTTTCATGATTTGCTCGATCAGAACCAACTTGGGCGTTCATGTCTCCCATGATAATGATTTTGTCTCCTCTCAAATGGTCTTCAAGTAAAGTTTCGAAATCAATTTTATCTGCCTCTGAACGTCCAGTCTGAGGGGCGTAACACTAAAGGATTGAGACAATGTTATCGTGGAGCTTGATGTTGATTTTGATAATTCTATCCGAGACATTTATTACTTCAGTGACCAGGTTTTTGATGGTTTTGTTGACAATCATAGCTACCCCATTCTTGGCGTTGTCTCCGCCTGACCAGTAAATATGGAAACCAGCTCTCAGTTCTTCAGATCCACAACCCTTTTTCTTTACTTCGCTCAGCTCAAGTATATCAAGTTTTCTTTCTATTAATGTGTCAATACATTCTTCAATTTTATTTTTGATTGTTATGATGTTTAAAGTTCTCATTTTTAGGGTTTGCTCTTGTTGTCGGTTTTTTCGTGTCCTAAAGCGAAGTCCATTAGGGGGTCAGGGGTATTATTCCGTTGAAAGACAGTCCGTGTTCCGAGGCTCTGTGTTCCGTGTTCCGAGTGGGTGACAACCTGGCTGGTTATGGTAGTTATGCTATAACGTCCCAGAAGTAGTTTAGTTTAGTTTAGTTTAGTTTTTATTTTTTTTTGTACATAAAATATATAAACATATATAGGTACAACGTCAATAACTTAAAACTATGTTTCCTAACTATAAAAATATGACATATGAATATGATTTACCTATCTTTTCATCTATTCAGGTTATAAATATCATTGAATTCATATAACACTAGAGATGCCAACCACTCTTTTATCTTAATTTTAAATAACTGTAATGGCAATGTTTTTATTTCATCTGGTATGATATGATATGTTTTTAATCCAGTGTATAATGCAGATTTCGAGTAAAATTCAGTTTTATGTTTTGGTAATATGATGTTGGCATGTCTAGTGGGATATGAATGTTGTTTCTTATATGATTCAATAATGTTTTCGTTTTTTTTTTCAAGTATGTAAATAATTCGTAATAATAAATACCATAAAAAGTAATCCAACACAACACTACAAGTGGGATGAAACGTCAACCGCCCTTCACCTGATGGTCTACTCTCATCCTAGACGTCTCAGGAAACAACATTTAAGTATCCAAAATGCGAAAGAAGGCACTTACCTCTGGGGCAGCCCCCACAAAGTTTCTGACGAAATCGCCAGCAAACTTTTATATCTGTGACAGGCCCAGCATGCCGGTAGACGAATAACAAACCCCCTCCTGCACCAACACAGAGCCTCGGAAGATCGTAATGGGGCCCCAAATTTCAAGGATCGACGTGTTTTGATTCAATGAAGATTTGTACCAAATTTCATCAAAATCAGACCAGGCAATCGGGAGTTATAGCGGAACATACATTCAAACAAATATACAAACATCTAAACCAAATGCAAAATGGTCGAGTTAAAACATAGACCTCACTATCGTTCGGTCAACTATTTCAGAGTAGGCCTATCGTAAACTGCTCTATCAACTGCTCTGAAAATGATGCAATCTATGTACCTACCCTGGGCCGTTTTCAGTGTTTATCTGGTGCACACTGTATAAAATACCTATGTATTCGGGAGGAAAACACTCCTGTTGCTTTGTGTTGTCATGGTAACGGGTAACTGAAGGTTTTTTTCCCCTGTACCTATTCTTTGTCTCTCTTCGTTTGTCCCGTTTTCCTTTTCTCCTATTTAGTTTGAAAAGAGAGTCAATGTTGAAAAACGCAAGTGTTAGTTAGGTACATATAATGAAGGAGCGCGGTAGCGCTCCGCCCCGCCAAGTCAAGAAAGTTTGACCGCGCTACTAGAGATATCTTCGTTTGTCCCGTTTTCCTTTTCTCCTATTTAGTTTGAAAAGAGAGTCAATGTTGAAAAACGCAAGTGTTAGTTAGGTACATAAAGTTTGATGTCATGAAAGTTGAAATTAGTAATTAGACAAGAGCGGCATTTATAAGGTACATTGCCATAGTAATTATTTTGCAATTTGAAAGAGGGGTTTGGCTATGGTAATATTAACTTCAAAAGAGAATTAGAAATCCAGTCCCGACTGTGATATCCGAGTTGCGTCCGTCCGATTTGGGTCCCATTTCTGAAATTTATCCGAGTTGTGTCCCTGAGCTAGAGTCCCGACTGTGATATCCGAGTTGCGTCCGTCCGATTTGGGTCCCATTTCTGAAATTTATCCGAGTTGTGTCCCTGAGCTAGAACTAACTATGTACTTTATATACTTATCCTAGTTTGAAGGTATACAGGGTGTCCCGCGAACGACTGTACAACGCTTGAGGGTTGATGCAGGACCTAAAGGGCTACCAGAAAAAGCTATCTGGACAGATCCGATTTTCAACAGGGGCGGAGTTATGAAGGATTTTCTGTTTTTCAACATTTTTCATACCTTGTCCCTTTAAAACGCCTTTATCTCTTGAACCAATAAAGATAATAAAAATCTGGGTCCGTCCCTCCGGGAATTTTTTAGCCCGTAGTTTATTCGATCGTGATTAAAGAAAATGTCATATAAAGTATGAAAAAAATTGATTTTTTTTTTTTTCGAAGTTCGAAGCAACATTGACTTTGGTTGATATCTGGATGTGTAACTATCCGATTTTTACCAAATTGTTACAGTCGCATCCTTGGAACATATTGCTATATCATACCAAATTTCATCGCTTTACAACAAACCGTTCTTGAGATATTTTGTTCACAACCTTTTCAACATTTTCCACGAAATGAGGAAATTTGGCGACCACCACACACACACACACACACCACTCACACAGAATCAACATTTTACTGATCCGAGTGAGAGAGAGTTGTCTATTACAACTAGTAATAAAACAATCTGGGCCCGTCCCTCTGGGAATTTTTTAGCCCGTAGTTTATTCGATCGTGGTTAAAGAAAATCAGTATCTATGCACCTACCTAATTTGTTTAATATTCCGTTTATTATTATTGATTTGATTTTTAATTTTACTGCCATGTAATGATTTAAAATCAAGACTAGAGCCCGTTCTCCCTTTATTCCCTTCTATGTAGTCCACAAATGTGACAGGGATGCAAGACAAAACTTTTGGTTAGGATAGGTGCTGCAGTTGGTGGCATTTTGGCCGCTTTTTGACGGGTTTCGATCTCTTTTTGGCTGTTTTCAGCTATACCTTCTGACTAAACGGTTAGATATATTGTAAAGGTTACAATAGAAGAACACTCATATAAGCATCATTCAATAGGATAAGGAAAGTCGTGTGATGTTCACACCAAATTTTTTTCTCTTTCTCAAGATTAAGCTCTTCCACCCAACCACTAAAAAAGTAGGTACTGTGGGTGTTATTATTAATAATCCAGATTCTAGCAGGATTGGTTTATGTCATTTTTAGATAGGTACAATGTAGAATAAATGTAGGTACTACCTGATATACGTTTTGCTATCATGAACGTTATAACCTCCAAAAATATAGGGAACGAGCCACCAATGCTGTGCAGTGAATGTTAGGTTTAATTATTTACTAGTGGTTGACCCGTCCTTTGTACGGGACCACCACACCACCAATGCTGTGCAGTGAATGTTAGGTTTAATTATTTACTAGTGGTTGACCCGTCCTTTGTACGGGACCACAAAAAAATCATCAAAATCGGTTAAGTTTAACCGGAGATATTTGACTTTGAAAAACGTCAAATTTTTCATCATTTTCTGCTGCTGCTGCCGCTTCCGCATGAAAGTAAAAAAAAAAAAAAAAAAAATTCATCAAAATCGGTTAAGTTTAGCCGGAGATAGGTATTTGACTTTGAAAAACGTCAAATTTTTCATCATTTTCTGCTGCTTCCGCTTCTTCTTTAACGTTGACCGCTCTACAGCCTAAACCACTGGACCGATTTTGATTGGGATGGTTGATGACATCTTTGACGTTGACCGCTCTACAGCCTAAACCACTGGACCGATTTTGATGGTTGATGGCTCATTTTTTTTCTCGTGAGTGGTAGGTGTGCCTTTTCATATTTTCAAGGCCCCCAAAGGGCCCCTTCGGCCTTAAATTTGGTAAAAGAGTGACTTTTAGGGAGAAAATTCTAAATTATCGCTCGAGTTGATTAATAAGGAAGTTTTGTGCTACGTAGAGACAAAAGTCGGAGTATACCAATGCTGTGCAGTGAATGTTAGGTTTAATTATTTACTAGTGGTTGACCCGTCCTTTGTACGGGACCACCGTATTTTGGCACTAAAAACTGACCATCGAAAATTTGACCCGATTACATTACTTTCCTTCCTATAGGGTATAGGATAAGGAAAGTAAAAATAGCATGATTTGATAGATCACACTCGTACCATTGAAAAATATGTAGGATTCGCGGATTTCGCGGACACCGCGTGATCGCAAACAGCGAAATATTGGACCAAATTGAAATAATAATGAAACCATAAGATTTGGGAGCAAAAAACAATCTGATTTGATGGGTTGCACTTGTACTTTTGAGGCATTCTTGTGATTCGCGGTTTTCGGATTCCGCGAACCGCAAAAATTCGAATGTGCAATAAAAAGTAGGGGTTCTTATTTAAAAATCCAATGTTGGCACCTGATTCGCAGACTTCGCAAAATTTTTCGTAAGTCGCGATATTGCCAAAATATCCGCATCAAAAATCAAAAAGTTACATTTTTTTGTTTGTTTGTCGAAATTTCAAACAGGTACCGGGGACGCAACTCGGATGACCTTTTTTTGAGTTGGGACCCAAATCGGATTCTCGGACTCATCTGGTGTTCGTCCAGGCTGCATACCTATAGAGTATTATTATTATTATGTTAAGGCGGTCTCTTCCTGATCCCTTGTGTGCCGCGTCCATTTTAATTTAGGACTATTGCACTGCCAACTCGGATGACCTTTTTTTGAGTTGGGACCCAAATCGGATTCTCGGACTCATCTGGTGTTCGTCCAGGCTGCATACCTATAGAAATTTTAATATTTTTTTTTATATATATATAATTTTTATCACCCTATATCACGTTGAATACACAGCTTAAAAAAAAAAATATATTTTTAAATTCAAGTGAAAACAGGTCACGTCGCGCGACAAATGTTGCAAGTGAAAACAGGTCACGTCAAATCGCGCGACAGAGGTCGCGTTGGTGAAAACCCACCTTTACATAGGTACTCCATAATGGGTAGAACAACCTACCCAACCCACAACATTACCAGTTTATCAAACGGTATACATAGAAATGAAATATACTAGTGGTTCTGTGAACTGTAGACCTCACTCAGATTCTTTTACCTAAGCTGAGACTTTAACAATAACGTCCTCTCATATCGACAATTTTATTGTTGTTTAACTTGGTACCTATTTCAATTTTGGGCAAATTTAGGATTTAGAAAAATGTCCTGCTTTGAAAAAATGTCTTCTGGGTAATCCTACGTATGATTGGGTAACCCTACGTAATACATAATTATGTATCAAAACAAATAAACCTATCTACACGTTCCAGGCTGCATACCTATAGAGTAACAAGTTTTGACTGTTTACAGGATATGGATGGAATACTTCTGTTGGTGACGTCAGCGGGTAAAATAGTTTTTATCTCTCACAGCATAGATAAAATTCTTGGACATAATCAGGTGAGCATACAATGATCATTTTATGAATATTTGTATTCTTGGGTAAAACTTCCAAGTACCAGTTGGATCCCGAATTTGCGAGGGTTAGGGGCCAGGGGGGTCCCACACTTTACTTGATGCCTGATTTTTCTTTCTTTCTTTAATAAATCCATCATAAGCACAAGCTGTACTTAGAGCTGAATACTCCTCGTCTAAAACTTTAGCGTGATAGCTAGAGTTTGTGTCGACTTATTACAAGGTGAATCTCCTCTATCTATTAGACCAGTGATGCGCAACCGGGGCGATGAAATCTTTGTATTTGGGCAGTAGGGGGCGATGAGTTTATTTTGGGACGATAAAGGGGCGATGGCACATTCCTATCAATTCTCCACATTTGGGGGTTTTCTGTCTACCTACACAAGATTTTATATTTGGTGAGACTGGATTTCTGAGGAGCAGATTATCCTCTAATATTACTTCTGCTTCACTGCATTGGCGGCGTGCCACCTCCCTTTCTTTCCCCTCATTGCACTCCTCTTTCCTCTAATATTACTTCTGCTTCACTGCATTGGCGGCGTGCCACCTCCCTTTCTTTCCCCTCATTGCACTCCTCTTTCCTCTAATATTACTTCTGCTTCACTGCATTGGCGGCGTGCCACCTCCCTTTCTTTCCCCTCATTGCACTCCTCTTTCCTCTAATATTACTTCTGCTTCACTGCATTGGCGGCGTGCCACCTCCCTTTCTTTCCCCTCATTGCACTCCTCTTTCCTCTAATATTACTTCTGCTTCACTGCATTGGCGGCGTGCCACCTCCCTTTCTTTCCCCTCATTGCACTCCTCTTTCCTCTAATATTACTTCTGCTTCACTGCATTGGCGGCGTGCCACCTCCCTTTCTTTCCCCTCATTGCACTCCTCTTTCCTCTAATATTACTTCTGCTTCACTGCATTGGCGGCGTGCCAGCTACCTTTCTTTCCCCTCATTGCACTCCTCTTTCCTCTAATATTACTTCTGCTTCACTGCGTTGGCGGCACCGCCAACGCAGGTGTTTTGTTTATTTTTTGTGGTACCTACTAGCAGTTAGTTGAACTGTAGACCTTACTCATACTCTTTTGCCAAGCTGAGACGATTGTACGTATGAATGCAATCTCCTCCTTCACGTAGTACCTACCTTTCTTTCCCCTCATTGCACTCCTCTTTCCTCTAATATTACTTCTGCTTCACTGCGTTGGCGGCACCGCCAACGCAGGTGTTTTGTTTATTTTTTGTGGTACCTACTAGCAGTTAGTTGAACTGTAGACCTTACTCATACTCTTTTGCCAAGCTGAGACGATTGTACGTATGAATGCAATTCACATGTGTATTGTATCGAAGTAGAAAAGAAGTACCTAAACACGTCTTACGGGATACCGGTCGATTTTTTTACTGATTTCCGGGATTTGACCTCTCAATCCCGGGATTCTCGGGATTTCACTTCTCCTTCTATTTTACGTCCCCTAACCCAAAACAAAGCAAAAGTGTTTTACAACCTCGAATCAAAACAAAATAAGTCAACCCTAGGAACTCAGGGAGGATATTAGTTTTCAGGGGCGAAGCCAAGGGAGCGCGACCTCATGCACACCCCTCGAAGCACCCGGGAGTGCGCAGCGCGATCCCATGCGATCACACACAATGCAGACCAACCACACACACAACACAAATCACACTCACACACACAATGCAGACCCACCACACACACAAGACAACAGACACACACCCTCCACACACAGACATCCATATCCCATGCGATCACACACAATGCAGACCAACCACACACACAACACAAATCACACTCACACACACAATGCAGACCCACCACACACACACCCTCCACACACAGACATCCAGCACACCCACCACACACAGTCAGTAGCACAACACAATCTAAACTGAACTTGGTATTTCAATTCGCATGCAGAATTTGTGTCAATTCGTAATAGTGTCACCATACTTTCGCAAGTCTTCGCACGCAAAATTCGGAGTAATGTCACCGCCGCCTAACATGGTCAGAAATATAATCTCACACCACAAAGTGCCAACTTAAATTGAAAGATCGTTTTTTTTTTTTTTTTTTGCAAAAATTAGGTAGAAATGACTTTTATAAAAATTTTTTTTTTTTTTTTTTTTTTTTTTTTTTTTTTTTTTTTTTTGCAAAAATTAGGTAGAAATGACTTTTAGTTTCTATGCTCAGTTCATAGATGGCGTTAGCCATAATGGCAGAAACAGTGGTACTCGGTATTAGCAGACTACCCGATTTTAGCAAACTTTCCCCTACCTCTCAGTTGAACGTCCTCCAACTAGAGACAGCCACAAGAGTTTTTCCTCGTGAAGCACGGGCAAACAACTTATTGTACTCTCAATGATTAAAGAACACAGGTATCGGAATTTTACAATGAAAATTTCTACCAATTAAGATGAATCACAAAACACAATAATACATAAAATGTTTTCATCATTAAATACTTAGGTATCTACTCATGTGCTTTTTCTTTGAACACGTGCGTCTTTACAAAAAGATTACACTTGTTATTGCGGCGGGTATTTGGTATTCATTTTTATTATTATATGATATTTTTATTATAAATTTTATTTAGAAAGATACATACAGTATGCCGTAACTGGCGAAACCCGGTATGGTAGCGAATTAAATAATATTGTAAAACAAAAAAAGCGATCTGTTTTTCCTTTCACCTATTGGTTAATCACTTGCCACTAAAATATCCACATGGTTTTCTTCAATTATTTTATCTGCTAAATCATGTGCAGCCGGTGACCTTTCCAAATTTATCTCAAGAAAACTAATCATTTTTAATTGTTACTGCCGCCCTCTCCTCCGGAAGTGATATCCATATCCATATCTGGGTCAACAAGCTTTTCTTCATTGATTTCCTTCAGCACAATTTCGTCATCGTTTTCTTTTCTAATGTTTTTCAGGTTGCTTTGCCCATATCCATATCTGGGTCAACAAGCTTTTCTTCATTGATTTCCTTCAGCACAATTTCGTCATCGTTTTCTTTTCTAATGTTTTTCAGAGTATTCCAGGTTGCTTTGTATTCTCCTTTTGCTTGTAGGACATATTGTAGATCCGGTTCTATGCCCTTCTCTATTACATGTTGCACAGAAACTTCCACTTGTGCAGTCTTTGCTCAGATGTCCCACTTGTGTACAGTTCAAGCATTTCCTATCGTTCCTCTTCTTCTTACAGATGTCAGAGTGATGTCCGAGTTCCAAGCAGTTATAGCACAGCATCACATTCACTTTCGGCTTCACTCTGCACATGGTCCAATTTATTTTGACTCCTCCCATTCTCAGCAAGTCTTCAGCTGCGTTTGCCGCATATAATCAAAGGATTCAAAGGAACAATTAATAGAGGATAATACGATACATCAAGTGAGACATTGTGAAGGACATAATAATAAACTAAGGATAACACAAAACCCAAAATCAACCTTCTCACTGATATACCGCTATTTCTCCATTCATTACCCCTTGATGTCCTTTATCGGCGTGATAAAATTATAAAAACTGTGGCCTTCACCAATCTTATCCTCAAGGAAGAGGAAAATTATCAATATAACAACTTAAATCTAATACATTAAGACATAAACATGGACAATATGGCTAGGAAAGAAGAAGAAACAAAAAAAAAATACAAAATATCTCAAGAACGGTTTGTCGTAGAGCGATGAAATTTGGTATGCCATACCGGTATGGTCCAAGGACGCGACTGTAACAATTTGGTAAAAATCAGACAGTCACTCATCCAGATAAGTCAATGTTGCTTCGAACTTCGAAAAAAAATCCAATTTTTTTCATACTTTATAACTTTATATGATTCTTTATTACACGGGGATTATTTTAAGATAGGAAATTTTCGACCAAAAATCGGCCGCAGTAGGCGGCTCAGGCTCGGGACTTTTTTTTCAAATACGTATTCCGCAAATGTAATAGTCGTGTGATGTTCACACCAGATTTTTAGCGTAAGTTTTAAGTAATTAAGTTTTATCTAAAAGTACAGAAGTACTTACAGGGATGATGAAGAATAATTATGTTAAGAATATTTTAAAGAAAGAACAAACTCATTATTATTATTAGTTTAACATACCGACGTTGTATAATCCGTTGTATACATACATTCATGTTTGAATTTAATGTACAATAAAAATTGATACAAAATATCTCAAGAACGGTTTGTCGTAGAGCGATGAAATTTGGTATGCCATACCGGTATGGTCCAAGGACGCGACTGTAACAATTCGGTAAAAATCAGACAGTCACTCATCCAGATAAGTCAATGTTGCTTCGAACTTCGAAAAAAAATCCAATTCTTTTCAAACTTTATAACTTTATATGATTCTTTATTACACGGGGAGTATTTTAAGATAGGAAATTTTCGACCAAAAATCGGCCGCAGTAGGCGGCTCAGGCTCGGGACTTTTTTTTTTCAAATACGTATTCCGCAAATGTAATAGTCGTGTGATGTTCACACCAGATTTTTAGCGTAAGTTTTAAGTAATTAAGTTTTATCTAAAAGTACAGAAGTACTTACAGGGATGATGAAGAATAATTATGTTAAGAATATTTTAAAGAAAGAACAAACTCATTATTATTATTAGTTTAACATACCGACGTTGTATAATCCGTTGTATACATTCATGTTTGAATTTAATGTACAATAAAAATTGAATTCACCAGATTTTTAGCGTAAGTTTTAAGTAATTAAGTTTTATCTAAAAGTACAGAAGTACTTACAGGGATGATGAAGAATAATTATGTTGAGAATATTTTAAAGAAAGAACAAACTCATTATTATTATTAGTTTAACATACCGACGTTGTAATCCGTTGTATACATACATTCATGTTTGAATTTAATGTACAATAAAAATTGAATTATTATTATTACAGGGTGTTTAAAAAAAAGTTGCCACCCCTGAAAACTCAAGAACCATTTGGAATTCAGAAAAATCCGGAAACACGTATTTCTTTATTTTCAAGGGGAACCTATTTTTAGGTTATCTCAGTTTTTCGGCATTATCAGGGGCGGCCCCAGGAAGGTCAACTTTGAAATCTTAAATGAGAACCCCCTACTTGTGATACTTCATATCTTAAATCTTCTTTATTTTCATTAAAACGAAGGGAGGGGGTAAGTAAGTACCCCATTCCACAGATCAAATGCCGTCTACAAATGAATGCAGCCAACCTTTTAAGGTACAATGCGGCCCGCGGTCACTTTAAGTTTGTGCACCCCTGCTCTAGGGACTTCAGAAAATCAAAACGGGGTTTGGCACGTACAATGCGGCCCGCGGTCACTTTAAGTTTGTGCACCCCTGCTCTAGGGACTTCAGAAAATCAAAACGGGGTTTGGCACAAAAAAAAACTGAACATCGAAAATTTCACGCGATTACATTATGTTCCTTTCTATAGGATAGGACAAGGAAAGTAAAAAGTAGACTAGGGGAGGAAGAACACAAAAAAAAACTGAACATCGAAAATTTCACGCGATTACATTATGTTCCTTTCTATAGGATAGGACAAGGAAAGTAAAAAGTAGACTAGGGGAGGAAGAGACAGACCGACACCGAAGCGAATACAATAGTCCGTCCACTATACCTTTTATTATTAGTAATAATAAAGGAAAGACGGACTAAAAATGGACCGATTGCAATACTTTCATTACGAGTATAGCTCGCTATAGAAAGTAAAAAACGGGGGAATTGGTTTGGCCAGTGAAATCTGGTACTGTGGTCAGTGGAAATCTGTGATGGGATTTCTTAAATCTTCTTATATTATAAAATCAAGATCCATTCACTCATTCACATTTCACACACTGATCGCTCTATCTCCTAAACCACAACGGCAGTGGAACACTCATCTTGAAAAAAAAAAAAAAAAAAAAAAAACAAAAAAAAAAAAAAAAAAAAAAAAAAAAAAAAACCCCACCAAAAAAAAAAAAAAAAAAAAAAAAAAAAAAAAAAAACAAGCATGAAAACAGATTCTTTCAGTCCATCACAAAATAAAGATCAGTTGTTTATACGAACATTCCAAAAAATGAACCCTTAAATAATTACTTATTTATTTTGAGTCCTCACTAAGCTGAAGTCGGTTATTGAACTATGAAATTTCGGTTCATCCGAAGAAGAAGAAGAAGATGAAGAAAAGAAGAACCCAAAAAACTGGTTTCATCGATTACTTTTATTTTTATGTTCTGAGCTTCTCTCTATCCAGCTTAAAATCTCGTCGGGCCAGGGATTAATAAAAACAACAAAAATCTGAACCTAACTACCCCGTGACAGGTGAAACAGGGATAGGAGGGGAGTTTTAGGTCACTCAACCGTAAAATAAAATCTAAGTGGAATCATAGGTAATCATTTTCTACATTAAAGTCAGATGGAATTTATTCTATCAACCTATTTTATATTATTTTCTGTATTTTATTGTATGGAGTAAAAACTAGTCAACTATTGATGGGCCTCTGAGAAGCTCAATTTCTGGGGGCCTTTTTTCTACTGGTTATTTATAGATTTTAAATGGTTGAAATTGGTGTAAAATTAGGTAGTTTTAGTTCCAAATGTTTGATTGAAATTTGGTTAAACAGTAAATACAATTAAATTGATTGCAAATTTGAGTTCCACATTTAAAAACCCAAAGTTGGCACCTGATTCGCGGACTTGCGAAATTTTTCGCATTAAATATCAAATCCGCTTTAAAAATCAAAAAGTTGGATAACAAAGGCTGAAGGCCAAAATCAAAGGTACTTATATGATGCAGCACAAATGATAAAAATGAATCTTAGAGTGAAAGCTATTGACTGATCTGTTAATATGTTCGAAACGAACTGAATGTAGATTCGATAGACACTCGAGCCTATGCTAGGTACTCAGAGTGGTACCATTTTTGACTAAGTTTATTCAAGTTTAATTACTATCAAACATGTGTGGAGTATGATGGATGTGTGTGTGTGTGTGATGGGTGTGTGGTGTGTTTGGTGTGTGTGATGGGTGTGTGGTGTGTATGATGGATGTGTGTGTGGTGGGAAAAAGTTGTTTTTTTTTTCGAACACACAGGCTCCGAGAAAAACAATTTCAGCACAAATTCTTGGACACCCTGTATACAACAGGAACGAAAGACGAGAAAAGTTAACTAATCAGCACAAAGGGTTTATTTGATTATTTTTTGTATACCTCATGATGTCGAGGTTACACTGTTCATTGCGCAGTCCATTTTCTGAACTAACAGACTAATCATCTTTACATTTTATTTTATTTTTACTTTATTACAGACGGAATTGTTTGGTCAGTCCTTATACAGCTTTACTTGTCCTGAAGATCATGATGAGCTTCGTAAAAATCTTTCTCCTGATCTCGACCCTACAACTCTGATATCCACACCAGCTCTAACCAATGCAGGTAAATCTATTTTCTGAACAGTGTGTGTGTGTGTGTGTGTGTGTGTGTGTGTGTGTGTGTGTGTGTGTGTGTGTGTGTGTGTGTGTGTGTGGTGGATGTGTGTGTGTGGTGGATGTGTGTGTGATGGGTGTGTGGTGTGTGAGATGGGTGTGTGGTGTGTGCGTGATGGGTGTGTGTGTGGTGGGTGTGGGGGTGTTGGTGTGGTGGGCTGGTGTGTGTCGTGGTCCCGTACAAAGGACGGGTCAACCACTAGTTCAGTCATAAACTTACTCTCGTCACAGAAACATCTCCTCTTTCCTTTCCCCAACCATCATTATGAACGAGCTTAACATGAACGGTAAAAAAAAAGTCAGGGAACTTGATTTTTTTTTTTTACATCGTCAAATTATTTCTTTAAATATATAACATTTTTGTCTGACTTAGTATACTGTGTCAATTGGCAACTCAATAGTTGAGCAGTTCGTCTAATAAAAGATGCTCATGAACCCCTGTTTTACACAACCTTTGTTTTTGTAAATGCCTCCTCTGGCCATTTCTTTTCTATGAGAGTCGCATATTCTTCGTCCGTTAGGTTTGGTCCTTTTCCAATTGAGCCATTATCACTCTTTTCTCCTCCTCCTGTGATGGTGATGTTTTTCACTCGGAAATGATCAGAACTTACCAAATCTTACCCTATCTATGTAAATAAAATTATACATTGCATAACAACAAAATCGCCTGCATCGAGGTTTTCTTAGATCTTAAAAAAGATAATCTCGATCCAGACGTACTCTGTTTTACAGAAAGTTAGTTATCCCAACAATCTGCCCCCTGTATAAACATTTCCGGGTATAATAATACTTTAAAAACTACCATTTTTTCAATTCGATTTTTCTTCCAAGTTTCCACTGAAACCGATTGAATTTCTCCTGATAGAAAAGTACCCCTGTTAGTCCTCTTTAATCCCATTATCTTGAATTTTCTGAGAAATAAAACCGATTGAATTTCTCCTGATAGAAAAGTACCCCTGTTAGTCCTCTTTAATCCCATTATCTTGAATTTTCTGAGAAACAATTATTTACGATACAACACCACAGGACAGGTCCATGACAAGATCATCCACCAACAACTCGCGATCTTCCAGATAACTACTAAGAATATTGACCAGATATCCCGAAATTCCTCTTTTCTTCACTTCTTCTAATATTCCCTTCCACCTATAAATCCCTGTCCACCTGTTTCTTTCTATCGCCGCACCGAATTTTCCTCCAAAAACAACACGAACAACAAAACAAACAACAACAAGAACAACACACCAACAACAACGACACCAACAAGAACGGTGGACAAACAATTTTCTCTCACCTGATCGCCTTATTTCCTCCTCTTCCCCTCCATTAAACTCAATTTCTACTTCTGTTTGTCTGAAGCACACTTCCAAAGATTTCCTCATTTCTTTTCTCCATTTGGTTTGGGACACTACTACCACCACCAAGTGAGTTCCATTGTTCAGTTTCCATCTGGTTTCTGCATATATTCAGAGATTTTCTTACCTCTTCAGTTGCACTCACTTTGCTCAGATATATTCGCTTTTTTCTGGTACCTTTCTTTGTGTTATTTTTTTTTTTGTGCCAAATGATTTCTCCATTTTCAAATGTAGCATTTTGTTCAATTGAAAGCTTATTATACAGGGCGTATAAAAAAATGGGTCACTCGAATATCTTGAGAATGGTTTTTAATTTCGAAAAACGCTGAAACACTCGTCTCATTACATTGAGGGGGAAACATTACTGGGTTGCAGCCATCAAGATTAGTGTGAACTATACAAACCTCTCAGATATACCAGGAGCAACAATTCTAACCTCTGTCACAGGTCACAGATGCTTCAGAGAGAAAGAAACTCTCCCACATGTATTGGGCGGTGTCGGTGAATTGCGGACAATTGACCCAAAAAATTCCGAATTGCGTGCATCTTTGGGGTGAATCAAAACTAGGTACCTACGGCTGTAGGTAACTTGCGTACTATTTCAATTTTAATCTTCTACACTGTCGGAAATGAAAGCGGGACACCCCTATTTTTTGGTTTTTCTCAAACTGCTGTTCGGTGTTCAAATTTTTTTCGGTAAAACCATTATTGATATTTTTTTCTGTAAAGTTTAAAACTTATTCCACAAGACCACATACCTACATACCCTGTGAGTAAAAAAAGAAAATTGAAAAACAAGGATCAGTTTTATGCTGAAAATGCATGTTTCTGGAGATAAATGTTACCGTAACTTTTTTCTCCTCAATATTTTTTTTACCATTTTTGAACCAGGTGTTTTAAAAAAGAACAGAGAACATGGTCAATTTTTGCCCTACAAAACTAATGGTAAAAAAGGAACAATCTTTAAAAAGTTCCGGTTGGGGCACAGAGAATTTTTCCAATTTCTAAACCACCTGGTTTACACCGCAAATCGTCCAAAAAGAAGTGAATCGAAAATGTAATATCACCACATAATTTAGAACTCGCACTTCGTGCTCGGGAGGGGGGCGAAGCCCCCGGGGGCTTCGCGTGTTCGCTACGCGGGGTTGTGCATGGGGTCACGCTTCGCGCTCCCTTATTTACGGTCGCGCTGCGGCTCCCGGGGCTTCGCGGGGTTGTGCATGGGGTCGCGCTTCGCGCTCCCTTGTTTACGGTCGCGCTGCGCGCTCCCGGGGGCTTCGCTGGGTTGTGCATGGGGTCGCGCTTCGGGCTCCCTTGTTTACGGTCGCGCTGCGCGCTCCCGGGGGCTTCGCGGGGTCGTGTATGGGGTCGCGCTTCGCGCTCCCTTGTTTACGGTCGCGCTGCGCGCTCCCGGGGCTTCGCGGATGTGCATGAGGTCGCGCTTCGCGCTCCCTTGGCTTCGCCCCTGAAAACTAATATCGTCCCTGAGTTTTGTCTCGAAGAAATGAAAACTGAAAACTAAAAGCGAGAGGAAAATATTAAACGTAGGAAAAGTTTTGCTGGCCTCAAACCTTGTTCCCTGTGTATTTCTTATGGGGGGACTAAAAAACGTCAATATCTCGGGAACGGTTTGGAATTTCGGGATTTTCCGATTTTTCCCAGTACCTACAAAAAATAAGGAATCCAATGGTGAAAACCGCATCTTCCTAGCTCATCTAGAAGTGGGTTAGAATTAGTATGAGTGAGTGAGTCAGTCAGTCAGTCAGTTACACAAGGGGCTGCATATATTTAGGACTAAAAATGGGATTCGTGGATTTCGCGAACACCACGCGATCGCAACAGCGAAATATTGGACCAAATCAAAATAATAATGAAACCATAAGATTTGGGAGCAACAAGCTGAGCCCGTCCCTCCGGGAATTTTTTAGCCCGTAGTTTATTCGATCGTGATTAGAGTAAATCAGTACCTATGTACCTACCTAATTTGTTGAATATTCAGTTTATTATCATTCTTGATTTGATTTTTGATTTTACTTTCATGTAATGATTTAAAATCAAGACTAGAGCCCCTTCTCCCTTTATTCCCAATATAATTATTAAGTCACCCATCCATTTATTGGCCTTCCTCAGCGTAGCTTAACATAGGTAACGCTAAAACCGGTCTTAAATTAACGACTGAAGTGTTGTCTAAAACTTTCTCGCTTTGAGTTCATATGTCGTCGCGACAAATTTCAAGATCAGAGCTAATTTGTGTGAGAAAATGTGAAAAAAAAAAAAAATCTCCCAAAAACCAGTTTTTTTTGGTTTTTTGGCTTTATGGTTCTCTGGACAAAATTTGCACCATTTTCGTGATCCTGGTAAAAAGACCTTTAATTTGATATATAGGTCGACCATGTTTGGATAAATCCTTCTATGGGAACAGATAACAGACAGACAGATTACAGAAACACAGACGACACCGAAGCGAATACAATAGTCCGTCCCTTATACTTTTTTGACCGAACAATAGTGAGGTCTATGTTTTAACTCGACCGTTTTGCATTTGGTTTGTATGTCTGTCTGTATGTTCCGCTATAACTCACGATTGCCTGGTCTGATTTTGATGAAATTTGGTACATAATTATGTTCCTTGAATCAAGGCACGTCGCTGATTGAAATTTGGGGTCCCAGAAGTGAGCGGGGTCAGAACTGAGGGGGATTTTATGTTCTGCACGTTTCAGAGTCCAATAGGTGACTCATTTATAACCCATAAAGTCCTAAAACATTGTATTCTCTCTACCACAAAAAATATTAGACCCCAATTCTTGGTAAATCTATTTTTGTCAACCATTCTTTAGAGATTGTAAATAAAACCTGTTTTCTGTCCTTTTTATTACATAAGACGTAGGTATCCCTTCGATTCTAATTCAATACATGTGAACCTAATTCAATACATGTGGTGTAGTGGTTAGCACGGTGGACTTCGGATCTGAAGGTTGGTGGTTCGAGTTCAAGTCAAGACATAAAATTTAGCGTAGTGTATTAAGCAGGGAACGACATTTGTGATAAGCATTTATGCTTAACACAATTAAAATTCCTCTGTTCTCTGTCCTTTTCATTACATAAGACGTAGGTATCCCTTCTGTTCTAATTCAATACATGTGAATAAGCGTACCTTCTTCTCAGCTTGGGCAAAGAATCTGAGTGAGGTCTACAGTTCACAGAGCCACTAGTTATTACTGTTGTAATAATAAAGGAAGGACGGACTAAAAAACAATATGATTTGATGGGTCGCACTTGTACTTTTGAGGCATTTTTGTGATTCGCGGTTTTCGAATTCCGCGAAAACAGCGAACCGCAACAATGTGAGTGAGTTGTCGATTATACTTTAAATTTAACGTAGAAAACGAATATCAATAAAAAATAGGGGTCCTCATTTAAAAACCCAAAGTTGGCACCTGATTCGCGGACTTGCGAAATTTTTCGCATTAAATATCAAATCCGCTTTAAAAATCAAAAAGTTGTAACCCGTTAGTTAGAATGCGTCGCGCGCGTTGGTATGCGACGAAACGGGGTCCCTATAGAGGTAGAAGGAGGGAGAAAGGAAAAGGAATGCCTTTTTTCTACTGGTTATTTATAGATTTTAAATGGTTGAAATTGGTGTAAAATTAGGTAGTTTTAGTTCCACCACCACCACCACCACCTAGGAAAGCTGAAATTTGGTAGGAATATTCCTTTTATGGTCTAGGTGTGCAATAAGAAAGAATTTTGCGAAAATCTAAACCAATACTGAGATATGATCAATTTTTGATGCTAAAATCTCCACCATAAGAAATACACAGAGTGCAGAGACTGCGGGAGAGAAATGTTCCGCTCTCGACCAACATTTTGAGTTTCGTTTATGTCTTTAGTTTGGTTACTATACAGCTAATAGGGAGCGCGCGTATTTTTTTATTATTTTCTACAAGTTGGGCCATGCCTTTTCTACAAGTTTGGCCATGCCTCGGGATGAACTAGCGGGATTCCGGAGCGAAGCGACGGAATTCTGCTAGTAAATCTATATAAATAAAATTGTAAATTTGTCTGTACATTGCTTAGAATCGTGAAATTTTTGGTTATTCTTACTCCTTATGCATCCCCGATTCCAAAAATCACATTAGAAAAATTTCTGTCTGTCTGTTACGCTAAGTAGACCTTTGGTTGTCCTCTTTTCACGAGAAAACGGCTCAACCGATTTTGATGAAATTTTTTGTGGTTGTTAAGAAAAGTACTCTGGGTGACATAGGCTACTTAAAATTGTCACATTCCATCCTGATTAAAAATGGCGGCGGTTCAGTTATGCCTATTAGGCTGCACTGTGGGACATGTCATGGAGCGCGTAGCGCGACCGCGATGGGTGTGTTGTTATCGGTATTTGAAATTTAGAGGACTGTATATATGATAGGATAGGTTCAATGAAAATAAAGAATGTTTTAAGAACAGAAAACTTACCGTACCAAGTACCAGTAGATGCTGCACTGTGGGACATGTCATGGAGCGCGTAGCGCGACCGCGATGGGTGTGTTGTTATCGGTATTTGAAATTTAGAGGACTGTATATTATATGATAGGATAGGTTCAATGAAAATAAAGAATGTTTTAAGAACAGAAAACTTACCGTACCAAGTACCAGTAGATGAGGGGAATAGTAGAGAAGAAAGAGAGAGGAAAGAAAGAGAAGAAGAAGAAGAAGAAGAAAAAGAAGAGGGGGGGGGAGTATAGAATTTGAAACAATTATTCAATTATCCAGGGTAAGCATATATTCTTTTGCCAGTAGCTTGAATGGTAGCCGGCTCTGAAGAACTCTCAACTCGGTCGGAAGCTGATTCCACAATCGTGCAGCATTCACGGAGAAGCAGCATTCAGCATCGTGCAGCATTCTTTAATAGGTTTTCGATCTGTAATTTGTATTTCTCAATGGCAGGTTTTCCTGTTTCTCTCAAAAATCCTTCGCGGGCCACTCAAAAATCCTTCGCGGGCCACTTCGTGACCCGCGGGCATAGGGTTGAGCGCCCTTGGTCTAGGTGTCCGGCATTTTTCTCCATTCTAATTGGAGCATCCAGCGAGGTTAGGAAACGCAACTAGCTCTGCACCAATCAGGTTGCTTGAAAATGTAAACAACATCCGGACCCCTAGGCGATCCCAATGTTTTATACTCGAGACCTTCAAAACAAAACGTGCAACCGGCGGGAAAGGACGGGAAGTATAGCCTGGAGATGCGATAGGTACATCTGGCAACACCGGTGCGCGGTTCCCACCCCGCTTCTTAGGACCGATGTGAACACAGCCAATCTGTCAGGACATGTCCTGACAAAATTGCAACTTGTGTATGTAAATAACTTTTCCCCTTCGATGTGTTTTCTGGTTTTGATGAGTGTTATCTATTTCTATGTTATTTCCCCTACTCTAAGTACCAATAACACAGAAGTTCTGAAAAATATGTTACCAAGTAGTATGTCCTTAGAAATATTACGTTACCGGTATGTGTGTGTGTGTGTGTGTGTTGGAACACAAAAGTAGACGTAGAAAAAAAATCTTCAAAATTGGGTGAGGTTAGCCGGAGATATTTGACTTTGAAAAACGTCAAATTTTTTATCATTTTCTGTTGCTGCTGCTGCTTCCGCTCGAACCTGTAACTGCTGAACTGTGAGTCGGATATAGTTAAAAGTGAAATCATCATATTCCTCGTAAAAATCACACAAGATCGCCTATTTGATGGTCCTGATAGCTGGATTAGAGAGTTATTTATGCCTGTTTTTAAAATAAAACAGTAAAATGATTTGTAATTCCTGAACTGTGAGAGGAAGTTTAATTGTGTTAAGCATAAATGCTTGTCACAAATATTATTATTTACTCTTTATTGTTTATAATTACATGTACACAAAATATTCAGAAACTACAAGCAAGGGGCGAAGTTATTGCCTAAGGCAATCTCTACCATTCAACCCTAAAACAAACAATGTGCCACATAGTTCCAATAACGAGGTTAAGTTTTAGAGGTCGTTTAAAAATATTTTTTTTGAGGGAGTTGTTTGAGAAGGAAGAAGAAGAAAGAAGAAGAAGGAAGAAGAAGAAAGAAGAAAAAAAAGAAGGAAGAAGAATGGACTATTGTATTCGCTTCGGTGTCGTCTGTGTTTCTGTCAGTCTGTCTGTCTGTCTGTTCCCATATGAGGACTTATCCAAACCTGGTCGACCTATATATCAAATTAAAGGTCTTTTTACCAGGATCATGAAAATGGTGGTGCAAATTTTGTCCAGAGAACCATAAAGCCAAAAAACCAAAAAAACTGGTTTTGGGGGGATTTTTTTCACATTTTCTCACACAAATGAGCTCATCCCTTTTAGAGGTAAGTAATCCTATTATTTTAAGCGAAATTATTTGATAAATAATAAAATTGTTTTTTTATTTAATTGTATGCTAATTCTGTTGTGGGGTTAAATAACCTATATCAAAATTTTCTTTGTTTTACCTAGGGCTCATCTGTTTCCTTTCAAATTGCTTTTGTTCTAGTGTGTTTCTTAGTTCTAATTTGGTTCTAATTTTCACAGGGTCTCAGTATGGGAGATAAGTCAAGTGCGGTGATGAGTGGCTAAAAGCCATGACAGCGGCCTCAAATTGTCAAAGTGAACCATGTGAACCTCACACTGTCAAAATGCACCATGTGAACCTCAAATTGTGAAATTGCACCATGTTAATCTCAGAATTGCACCATGTGCATCTCAAATGTACCATCTCAAGCACCAGGCGCTTCACCAATCACCACCAAGCACCGAGGTCATCATTTTGCCTAATGGACCCAAAATGCAGTCCATCACTCAATAACTCCCAGACCACTCAACAGCAATCAAGTTTCTAAGTTCTCCAACTAGATGTTTAAGTTTCAATTCTCCAGTGTGATGTTCAATTTTCCAAGTTCTCCAGTCAAGATTGTGAAAATGTTCCAGAATCAATTAAGCTCATCCCGTAGATCAACATTCCAGCTTACCAGAAACCAGGGGAGTGATGTTTTCTTCCTATTATTTACTTACCATAATATTAACGGGGTTTAATTTTAATTTTTCTTTGGTTCTTTATATTCAGGCCAAAATTCTGTTTCCAAGATTTGATTTGATTTGAATATATGACTTTATTTATTTTTTAAATTTACGTCTGCCTTATCTTTATCCTTTTACTGTAAAGTTTGGTTCATTTTATTCAAGGGGTACCTATGTAAACCTGTTAGGTTATTTGCATAGATTGGAACTTTCTTCATTTCCCAGATTAACTCATAAATGGAGTCTATGCAAGTATATTTGGTGTGTGATGTCAATTAGTGCTGTCCAGCTTTCCTGCCTTCCTGTCTGCGTAGGGAGTTCTGCCCGTCCTTGTACTACAGATACACAGGTCATATTTCACTTGTCGTCGTCGAAAGGTAAAATTGCACACATTCTCTCATATTCAGATAGGCAAGCTAGGCCTTCCTTTTTTCTTCTTTCTTCTTCTTCCTTCTTCTTCCTTCTTTTTTTTCTTTCTTCTTCTTCCTTCTTCTTCTTTCTTCTTCTTCCTTCTCAAACAACTCCCTCTTTTTTTTTTATTTTTAAACGACCTCTAAAACTTAACCTCGTTATTGGAACTATGTGGCACATTGTTTGTTTTAGGGTTGAATGGTAGAAAACTCTTACACCGTAACCTTTTTTTTACTTTCTATTACTACAGTATAGCGGAGCTATACTAGTAATGAAAGTATTGCAATCGGTCCAAATTTTCTTGTAGTTTTTCCTCTACATCTCTACAACTACCTAAAAACGGCTACTTTCCCTGTGGTGTATAATATCTCTTAGTAGCACTGTCAAACTCTTTTGACTTGGTGGGGCCGAGCGCTGCCGCGCTCCTTAATAATAAAATGAAAATGCACAAATTTATAAAAATTGAATGGTACTTGATATGCTAAACATACTTGTTTGATTTCCAGGTGGCTATTGTGAATTGAGTGGTGACGAAGGAGGAGAGGAATCTTGTGCATCAAGTCAAAGTTCCCCGCGTTCATCATCCGCGTCCCCTCATCCTCGAATACAAACTTGTACAGAGCGGCAAAAACGATCTTTTTATCTTAGGCTCAGACAGAAAGGATGTTCTCGCTCTGAAAAGCCGCAGTATGAATTGGTTCATGTTTTGGGACATTTGAGAATAACAAGGAGACAGGATGAATCTTCAATGGTGACTAGAAGAAGTCGAAAACTCAGTATGAATTGGTTCATGTTTTGGGACATTTGAGAATAACAAGGAGACAGGATGAATCTTCAATGGTGACTAGAAGAAGTCGAAAACCTAGAGGTGAGAAATAACATGCACTTTTATACAGAGCGTTCGAAAAGTCTTGGAACCCCTGAATATTTTTTGAATGGCTAAAGATAAGAAGCTGAAATTTGGGTCAGTGTTTTACTTTTTAAAATGCAACTTTTTGAAGTAGTCGCTAAATTTTGGCCGGTGCCAGGGTCGGGTCTGGAGGGGGGGGGGGGCGGTTTAAGGGTACGTGCCTCTCCCCCCCCGTTCGACAAAAGTGAATCGAGCGTAAACTGCGCCGCGGGCGATTTTTTTTTTTTTTTTTTAAACAATAATGACCCTAAGCTGATAGCCGGTTCGAAATCAATAATTCCTCAATCTTTTTCTTTCTGACCTTGATATTTGAATCCCCAATTTGCACCAGAAGCAATTGCGCCGCAAGCGAATTTTTTTCAAAATTATTATTATTTTTTTTTTTTCAAATAAATCTTTTTCTCTGATTTATGAGCTTGAGCTCCCACAAGATATACCTAGGTACTTATTCATTACAAATCAACTGCGCCGCAGGCCAATTTTTTAATATCGGTGGGTACACCCTTTCAGAAACGCAGTCCGATCAAATTTCAAATCTTCAGTGGCACAGGCGAAAATTTCCAAAAATCATGTTCCTGATATTTGTTTTTTTTTTTTTCATTTTTAGCTCAATACTTCTACACATTTTGAACCTTTTTCCAGATGAACATTATTTAAATAGCGCAGATTAGATTATAGCACCGAATTGGATTACAATTTTCAGCGCCGCAGGCAAAATTTTCCAAAAAGTAGGTAGATATGTGCCTCATACTTGTCACGAGTTAATTTTTGACGTACCTACCTAATTCTCAGATATTTTTCTATACATTTCTTATCCCAATTACCTATAGCTGAACGCTGAAATTAGCAAAATAAATTAAAGCGTCGCAGGCGAAATTTTTGAAAATTTTGGTCTACAATTTTGAGAAATCCAGTCTCACCAAAAGTAAAATTTGCAGCGCCGCAGGAAATTTTTTAAACTTTTTGTGTAACCCTTTTCAAGGTTGCATACCTACTTTTTGAAATTT
Source organism: Diaphorina citri (assembly GCF_000475195.1). Taxonomy (NCBI): domain Eukaryota; kingdom Metazoa; phylum Arthropoda; class Insecta; order Hemiptera; family Psyllidae; genus Diaphorina; species Diaphorina citri. Next base: position 212,419 of record NW_007377842.1, read on the forward strand.
TCTAGGGGGGAGGCAGCTGCCCCCCCCCTTCCTACGCCCATGCATTCAAACAGCTGCCGGACTGTGTCAAAGGACATTTTTTTGTTATCTCTCAATGGGTTTAATGTTTATTCGTGCTTTGTAACTCTGGAGGAGGATGCACCATTCAGAGCGGAGTTGAGCCAATCAAATTCAACTGCTCTAGAAAGCTGGTTTTCGTCTTCACTGATGTCTGGTGGTGGTTTGACGTTGGGGGTAAAGTTTGCAGTGACATGGTTGGTTGTGATGTCGGTGTGGATGTTCTGCAAGATGGACTCGTAGCTGTCGTTGTTCAAATTGGTACTCCTCGTGTAACTCCTCAAGGAAAGTGTTGTTGAATGAGTCCAGTACTAAGCCACGCTATTCGATAGGCAAATAGTTTAACGTCCCGGCCAGACAATTTACTTTTTAGCTCAATAATAGAATATACATATTATAGAATATAACACCAATTCCTTCCGAAAAGCCCAAATCACCCGATTCCCGTCCCAACCCCCCAAAAAAAGGTCATCCGAGTTCCGTCCGCGATACCTGAGATTAAACCTATACACCTGAGAGTAAAAAGTAAGTAAATAGGTATATTATGAACCTTGGAGGGGTTCTAGAGACCGTACTACCCTAGGAGAACTCCGACATAATAGCCAGCCAGTACCTTTTCTTTATGTAGTTTCAAGAGAGTGTAATGAAATGTTTGTTTTCCTCTACAGAAATGGCAGTGGGTAGTAATGACGTGGTGCTAGTAGCTGTGATCCGACCTTTTAAGGAGTGTAATGAAATGTTTGTTTTCCTCTACAGAAATGGCAGTGGGTAGTAATGACGTGGTGCTAGTAGCTGTGATCCGACCTTTTAAGGAACGTCGAGTTACTGAGCTTTCTCTTATGGAAGCTACAAGAGAAGAATATATTACAAGACATTTGAAAGATGGTCGCATCATCTATTGTGACCACAGGATCTCGTTTGTGTCCGGCTATATGTCCACGGAAATCGCTGGGTTATCTGGTTTCATGTTTATGCATAAGGAAGATATGAAGTGGGCGATGATAGCGCTCAGACAGAGTAAGTATTCCCATGTATGTATAAATTAAACAGCACGCCCGCCAAGTCAAGGAAGTTTGACAGCACTACTAGAGATATTACGCAGAGAAAGTAGACATTTTCAGGTAGTTGTAGTGAACAAACTACAAATGAAAACGGATTGAGTGTGTGTGTGTGTGTGTGTGTGTGTGTGTGTGTGTGTGTGTGTGTGTGTGTGTGTGTGTGTGTGTGTGTGTGTGTGTGTGTGTGTGGAACACAAAAGTAGACGTAGAAAAAAAATCTTCAAAATTGGGTGAGGTTAGCCGGAGATATTTGACTTTGAAAAACGTCAAATTTTTTATCATTTTCTGTTGCTGCTGCTGCTTCCGCTCGAACCTGTAACTGCTGAACTGTGAGTCGGATATAGTTAAAAGTGAAATCATCATATTCCTCGTAAAAATCACACAAGATCGCCTATTTGATGGTCCTGATAGCTGGATTAGAGAGTTATTTATGCCTGTTTTTAAAATAAAACAGTAAAATGATTTGTAATTCCTGAACTGTGAGAGGAAGTTTAATTGTGTTAAGCATAAATGCTTGTCACAAATATTATTATTTACTCTTTATTGTTTATAATTACATGTACACAAAATATTCAGAAACTACAAGCAAGGGGCGAAGTTATTGCCTAAGGCAATCTCTACCATTCAACCCTAAAACAAACAATGTGCCACATAGTTCCAATAACGAGGTTAAGTTTTAGAGGTCGTTTAAAAATAAAAAAAAGAGGGAGTTGTTTGAGAAGGAAGAAGAAGAAAGAAGAAGAAGGAAGAAGAAGAAAGAAGAAAAAAAAGAAGGAAGAAGAAGAAAGAAGAAAAAAGGAAGGAAGAAGAAGAAGAAGAAGAAGAAGAAGAAGAAGAAGAAGAAGAAGAAAGAAGAAAAAAAAGAAGGAAGAAGATGAAGGAAGAAGAAGAAAAAGAAGGAAGAAGATGAAGGAAGAAGAAGAAGAAGAAAGAAGAAAAAAAAGAAGGAAGAAGATGAAGGAAGAAGAAGAAGAAAGAAGAAAAAAGGAAGGAAGAAGAAGAAGAAGAAAGAAGAAAAAAAAGAAGGAAGAAGATGAAGGAAGAAGAAGAAGAAAGAAGAAAAAAAAGAAGGAAGAAGAAGGAAGAAGAAGAAAGAAGAAAAAAGGAAGGAAGAAGAAGAAGAAGAAAGAAGAAAAAAAAGAAGGAAGAAGATGAAGGAAGAAGAAGAAGAAGAAAGAAGAAAAAAAAGAAGGAAGAAGAAGGAAGAAGAAGAAAGAAGAAAAAAGGAAGGAAGAAGAAGAAGAAGAAAGAAGAAAAAAAAGAAGGAAGAAGATGAAGGAAGAAGAAGAAGAAAGAAGAAAAAAAAGAAGGAAGAAGAAGGAAGAAGAAGAAAGAAGAAAAAAGGAAGGAAGAAGAAGAAGAAGAAAGAAGAAAAAAAAGAAGGAAGAAGATGAAGGAAGAAGAAGAAGGAAGAAGAAAAAAAAGAAGGAAGAAGAAGGAAGAAGAAGAGAGATCAGTTTTCCCTTACAGATGATACATAAAACTCAGCATTGAGCTTGAACTTAAAAGAATTGAAAGTTAGAGATCAGTTTTCCCTTACAGATGATACATAAAACTCAGCATTGAGCTTGAACTTAAAAGAATTGAAAGTTGCAACTGTTCGTAATTCCATTGACAAATTATTCCAACCGCGGACACTTTGCACAGTGTAAGAATTACCAATGAAGTTGGTTTTGTGAAATGGAATAGACAATGTAACACTTTACCCTATCCTCCTAAGATGAAGAAACTAAATAGAAAGATAGATACCTAAAGAGTTAAAGAATAAACCTAAGGAAAATTAAGGTCGCTGGCTGTTTTCTGGAAATACCACTGAGTAAGCTCAAAAACTCGGAGTCAACCCTATGGCACACCCAGCAACCAACTGACCTGGATTCGGACGCCACTAGTTTCAAAAGCTTGAGGGCTGGTGAAACTAGAAGCCAGCCAAAATAGGAAGATCTAAAGTTAGAATATTAATATAAGAAAAAAAAAAAAAAAAAAAAAAAAAAAAAAAAAAAAACGCCCCCTTGGTTTTAAAAAAACCGGAAAAATTTCCCAGAAATAGCCGGATAACTGTCCAAGGAAGCTGAAATAAAATAACAGGAGAGCACTTGCTTTTGCCTGCACACAACTATGCGATATTAGCAAAGCATTTGATACCTTGAATCACAGCATCCTCTGCGGAAAACTAGCAAAATATAATTTTAACCCTTTGTCTATAAAGTTTATCGAATCTTATCTGGCTAATAGGAAACAATGTGTCCGTATCAACATGGAATCACGTCGTATCAGCTCTCCCTCTGCTGAATCAGGGGTTAATGGAGTTGACTCACGTGTGGTTGAGACTGGGAGCTCTGTGGTGAGTGGTCAGCACTCAGCGTTTGTCAACCTGCGGGCCGGGATCCCACAGGGGTCTGTATTAGGCCCAGTCCTATTTCTCATCTACATAAATGACCTTCCGGCCTGTATGGATAACATTGAGGCGGTGCTGTTTGCTGACGACTCAACCTTCTCTAAAACGGTGCAGTCGATGTACCAATGTGTCTCAACTTTCGACAGCACTTTGAGCAGTGCCGAGCTTTGGTTCAACTCAAACTGCCTGTTTATGAACCGTAGTAAAACGGAGACAATCATATTCTCATTGCGCCCCCTCGCCCTCGTAAACTTTGAAAACCCCGCCTCTGTAAGATTCTTGGGTGTCTTGCTACAGCCTAATCTTTGTTGGGATTCGCACATGGAAAACATTGCTAAAAAAATGAATTCCAACATCTTGTTGCGAAACTTGGCCGAGTCTGTATCACGCAATGTACTTAAGATAGCATACTTTGGCTTAATTCATCCCCACTGGACGGGCCCAGCTTGTTATTACTATTGTAATAATAAAGGAAGGACGGACTAAAAATCACACAAGATCATCTATTTTATTATTTCAATAGCTGCACTAGAAAGTTTAAATTTTCTTGAAATCATCGAGTCTCGAACCCGTAACTCCTTAACTGTCAGTCGGAGAGTTTTGAAAGTGGCACCAGTCGATTTGTCGGTAAAAAATACAATAGATGACATCTTTTTTTTTGTACATAAATGTCAACTGGCAACTTTTGAGGCTCCAAAAATATTGTTACACTCTTTAAATGCATTTTCCCTATGCTAAACACATATGAAAAGTGAACAGCATGTATATTGAACGCATTTTCCGGGGGTAACGGTTGTTCCTATGATAAAGTGTATATAGTAATTTTTGGAGAGAATTGCGTTCCGAACAATTTCGGATGGCTAATTTTGCGCTTACGGTTTTTGAGATGATTTCAAAAAATCCTTGAAACACGTGACTTACGCCCTTCTGGTGTCACAGCGGTAGCTTGTAGGACAAAATGAACCATTTTGTAAGGAATTTAATTTTGAACAAAATCGATCGGAGTACTTTTAAGCGCGAGAACCAACGATTTTCGAGATATTTGCAAGAAACTAAAAAAGTCACGAAAAATGACACTTACGTCCTTCTAGTTCCGCTAGCCGTTAAGATATCCTTTAGGACTTTTGACCCTCTATACAGGACATTATCCCCGACCTTTTGGACAAAAAATTCAAACTATGTTATTTTTGTCCGCCAAAAAGTCTTCGTTCCCTGGACTACTAGTAATATCACTCGAATTGAAAAGGTAGAATTGAAGTCATGAACATTTTTCGAAGTGTCCAAGTAATTTTGTGGGTGAGTGCATTATAAATAATATACAATTTTAATCACTCTAGTCAGATTAAGACACAGTATTCCAAACATTTCCTGTTAAATTAAAATAAGGTCAAAATAATATAGATACAATATAAGAGAATAAGATTATATTATACTAGTGGTTGACCCGTCCTTTGTACGGGACCACCACACACACACAAATACACCCCCCACACACACCACACCCATCACACACATTTGTTCTGTTTTGGTTTCAGTGTACATAGGGAATGAGAGCTATGGAAGCAGTTGTTACAGACTTTTAGACAAGAGCGGTAAATTCTTCTACATCAGGACATATGGATACCTGGAGTTTGACCCTAGTGAAAGTTATTCAGAGGACTACTTTCCTTCATTCATCTGTATCAATACGTTGCTAAGGTAAATCCCAACAAAAACATTATCTGTAAAAAGGCCTACCCTTCAACAAGATCAAGATGGTCTATGAATGTAGTGAATCAAGGTCAAGTCTGATCACTGAGTTGTCCCAGGGCTCAGGCCACACTTCCATGATATACCCTGTGATTTTGTTTCTCTGGCCAGATACTTGACCAGTTTTCTTGTAAACTTTTCTCTGATAAAGCTTGTGCATGGCGGACCACCTCCTCCTCCTCCACCGCCTTTTTCTCCTCCTCCTCCTCCGCCTTTTTCTCGTCTTCCTCCTCCTCCTCCGCCTCCTCCTCCTCCTCCACCCCTCAGGCTAATGTACAATTGTAAATAATTCTGTTTGTCTATTCTAGTGAGGAGGAAGGAGAAGCAGAAATTAGAAATATGAAGGCGAGGTTTACTCCTCTCATAGAAAATAAAGTAGAAGCTGGTATATTGGCGATCGCTGGGAGTTCTACAATGGTAAGTGTTAGGGCTTGGATAATCGATTGTGGATTACAATTAATCGATTATTTTCAACTGAATCCAACAGATGGTGTCACTATCAACATCACGCTCCAACTCGTGCTAGGCTGTCCAGTGTCCAGTAGCTAGTAGGTTACATTTTTTCCTCAGCAGGCCATGAAAATTCTCTCAAGAAAATCAGCTCCGCAATGTTAGAAAACCCCCCCAAAAATACCACTTCGTGGCATAAAAAAAGACCCCGCCAAGTCGTTCCTCCCAAAATAAATCAAGTGCCCACACCCCAAAATTAAAACAAGCACCCCCCCCCCCTCCCCCCTAAAAAAAACTGGCATCCCACCCCAAAAAGATTAGAAATCAATTTTGTACCCACCCTGCCTTTTATTCACTTCATAATTTGTGTGCTCCTCCTTCACGTAGTACCTACCTTCTTTCCCCTCATTGCTTTCCTCTTTCCTCTAATATCACTTCTGCTTCACTGCATTGGCGGCGTCAAGGGCGTAGCCAGCCTCTCGTGAAAGGGGGGGGGGCAGCTTTCGAAAATTAGGTACTTATTTTTCTTGGCCTAAATACATACATATGCATACATACCTAACTATATACATACAACTCACCCCAGCGCAGGTGTATTAAGTTACATTATGTAACATGGTACAGCTTTGTCAAGGGGGCAGCTGCCCTCCCTTTCGTCTTCGCTAAGAGTATGCACCAAGAAAAGGCGAAACTTTTTTTTTTTTTTTTTTTAATGGATTCCCTTTGCAAAGATATATAGTGGGGGGCCTAACGTCACAATTTTGGCCAAAAGCTGCTTTTTATTCAAAGAAAACCCACAAAATCATTGGATATGGCACCTCCAATAAATGTGCAAATGAATATGAAACTTTCCAGAAAAACGCTGGCGGCGCATTCCCCACATAATCATGGCACGACATGCAAATATGGCATATTTTTATTCAAATAAGGCGGCCAGAAACGGGGGTCGGTTGATAATATCTCGTTTCCGGCTAACTTTTTTCTAATAATACGCCTTTCTTGGTGATCAGTATACTCTTAATTTATAGAAAGTACGATTAATTGTGTATAGTGGGTACAGCGCCTCCTGTCAAACCCTACTGTATTTACCTGTACATTTATACACTGTTTTTTCTATAGAGTAAACTGTATCATACACCGGCGC
>NW_007377842.1:219641-222963 GCF_000475195.1 Diaphorina citri
TGATGTCCAAGCCGGTACGGGAAAAGGTGTTCAAACCGGTACGGAGCCCTACTTGATCGCCCTAAGGCTGCCTCGCTCGCTGCCTTAGATCGATCATTTTTAGTTATTGTTGTGGAAGACGACAAAGCGAGAAGAAACTGCAACTGGCGAGTGTCGTGATTTGGTGAACCCAGGCTAAAACTACCACTACCGAGAAAATAAAGAGCACTCACGATCCACACGTACAAAGTATGCAAAAGTTCCGGGGGTTTCCCTGGGAAGCCGAAATTTTAAACTATTTTCTCACTAAAAGAAAATATTACAGACCAAAAATTTGACTAATTCCACTATCAAAATTTCGAACCAATCCCGGAATCCTCACGATTCCACACCATCAAACTTAGGGACGCCGCGCCAGAACGCGCCCTAAAACGGGTGCTAAACAGTCATCAAAGGCGTTGTCAAACTAAAAACATAAACGAAACTCAAATATTAGGCGAGTGAGGAAAAGTTTTCTCTCCCGCAGTCTCTGCAGCTGCACTCTGTGTATTTATGGTGATTTTAGCGATCAAAAATTGATCATATCTCAGGATCGGTTTAGATTTTCGCAAAATCCTTTCTTATTGCACACCTAGACCATAAAAGGAATATTCCTACCAAATTTCAGCTTTCTAGGTGTTGTGGTTCTAGAGATAGAGCGATCAGTGTGTGAACTATGAAATGTGAACTGTGAAATGTGAATGAGTGAATGGATCTCGTTCTTATAATATAAGAAGATTATTATTTTCTACCTGCCTCGGTGGTGTAGTGGTCAAGGCGCTCGCCTGGTAAACAGGAGGGCGTGGGTTCAATCCCAGCCGAGGTATGGAATCCTCAATATAATTTGAGAATTTGACCACAATAATAGTAGTAGCCTACTGCTGGAGTAAAGGGACTTTTCAGTCCTATTTAGTGGTCAAGGCGCTCGCCTGGTAAACAGGAGGGCGTGGGTTCAATCCCAGCCGAGGTATGGAATTTTATCCTCAATCCTAATTTGAGAATTTGACCACAATAATAGTAGTAGCCTACTGCTGGAGTAAAGGGACTTTTCAGTCCTATGCGAGGTAGTCCTATATTAGAAAAAATCGTTTATGTTGTTTTTTTTTTTTTATTTAGTTTGATAACTATGAAGCCAATTATTATTATTTTCTACAAGCACGGCCGTTTGCATGGCGAGCGCAGTGACCACTACACCATAGGAGCTGACTGTGGCTGATTTTTAAAAACCGGTTTTCGGTTGATGTCTTCGTTTAAAAGGCAAATCAAAAAATGTCTTCTTCTTCTTTTACTTCTTCTTTCTTCTTCTTCTTCATCCCTTTCGCTTTGGACGGAACAACCTGATGCTCCCTGTACATTATGTTGTTTAGAAATTAAAACATGATCATCAAATCTTAAGTCGTTCCGTCCAAGGGTACGGGTCGGCTGTCTACAAAGCCTCTCCACCATATTCTATAATTATATTTCTGATGAATATTGATGGTGTTTGGATTTTGTCCTCTTTTGGATATGTCTCTATTGATCATATCCTTCAATTCCTTCCACCGCAATCGCGGTCTTCCTCTTCTTCTGCGGCCATTCAATTCGAGGTTGAACATTTGTTTAGGTATCCTGATACTTTCCACTCAAATCTCATCTAATATAGCCCAAAACAAATTCATTATATTCAAAGAAACTAACCCACATGAAGTTCAAAAAATCATCATGAAGTTAAGAAACAATTGTGCTTCTGGTAATGACAATATCTCTGTTGTCATTATGAAGAAGATGTTAGGTCAAATTTTATCACCTTTAGTTCATATCATCAATTTGAGTTTGAGGAAAGGTGAATTTCCCAATATTTTTAAAATATCAATTATAACCCCTGTTTATAAAAGAGGTACTAAGCATGACATGCAAAATTATAAGCCCATCGCTGTTCTTTCTAATGTAGGGAAAGTAATAGAAAAGGTTGTAAATAGTAGGTTAGAAGAATACCTCGAACATAATCAGATCCTTAATGAACAACAATTTGGTTTCAGACGTGGTATAGGGACTGAGGATGCTCTTTTACAACTAACGACCTACTTACATAAAGGACTTGACAACAACAAGAAAATTATTGGAACATTTTTGGATATTAAAAAGGCGTATGAATCTGTGGACCATAACATACTACTGACACAACTGAAGAACATTGGACTAGACGAGACTGTACTTGACTGGTTTACATCCTACCTGACAGACAGAAGACAAAGACTTAAACTTAACAATTACATTTCTGACCCCATAACAACCAGTGCTTATTCTATTCCAACTGGCTCAGTGCTTGGTCCTATGCTTTTCAATATTTATATCAATAATCTCCCTAAAATAAGTAAAGGAAAAGTATTTTGTTACGCCGATGACGCCTGTGTTTGTTATGAGGGGGATGACTGGGACTCTACGTTTACTACTGCGACTCAAGACTTACTGAACATAAACAACTGGTACACATCAATGTCACTTCAGTTAAACCTTACAAAATCAAACTACATGACTTTTTCTATTACTTCAACAGGACAACCAGACATAAACAAAACTTTGACTATACAAACAGGACCAGACGTAACTATAACATTAACTAGAATAACTTCAACTCGCTACTTAGGAATAATGATTGACCAACACTTAAAATGGAAGACTCACATACTAAACTTACGTACTAAGATGCGACACCTCATGCACGTATTCAATAATCTGAGGAGAGTTTGTAGCAAAGATATCCTTAGAATGGTTTACCATGCATTTGTACAATCTCTCCTTCAGTATTGTATATGTTCATGGGGTGGCGCATATAGCAATACTATTGACCCACTACAACGAACCCAAAACATTATACTTAGACTAATTTTATACAAAGACAGATTTTACCACTCAGACCTACTATACCCACTCATGGACGTACTCAACTTACAGGACCTTTACTTATACAAACTTATACTTTACTGCATTAAATATGACAATTACTGGACAGTCAATACTAACATATACAATACACGACAGAGAGGACAATTACAAACTATACGGACTAACAAATCACTAACACAAAGACATTTCTGTTACTTAGGACAAAAGACGTACAACTTTATACCGACAGACATCAAACATTACAAGAACTTACCCGTACTTTTAAAAATAAAAGCAAAAGAATACATTAAATCTTCACGTATAACTTTAAGACAACTACTACCGACATGACATACCTAATACTGACATGACTGTATGAATGATTGAATGAATGATGACTATACAACATGAAGTAAAAATAGGTACATATTTATTCATT
>NW_007377842.1:223785-229325 GCF_000475195.1 Diaphorina citri
CGCGGCTCACATTTTTTTTTTTTTTTTTACATTTTTTTTTTTTTTTGACACTGAATTTAATCCTTTTTCAGCCAAAATGGGTATCAATATGAAAGCTAAAGAAGACAAAAGACATGACAGGAAGGAGGAGATCCTGAATGCTCCAGTGTCAGCTGTACAGAACAGACCTTCTGTATTACGAGGTCCCTGTATTACGATGAGAGCTAACGAGAGAGGGGGAGGGGTACTTGTAACCACCAAGCGAATGAGAGAGGAAGACGTGTTTGTAGAAAATCAAGTAAGTTTCTTTATTCTTTTTGGTTTCCGATTTCATTGACCGAACGATAGTGAGGTCTATGTTTTAACTCGACCGTTTTGCATTTGGTTTGGATGTCTGTCTGTATGTTCCGCTATAACTCGCGATCGTCTGGTCTGATTTTGATGAAATTTGGATGTTCCTTGAATCAAGGCACGTCGCTGATTGAAATTGTATGTTTCGCTATAACTCGCGATCGTCTGGTCTGATTTTGATGAAATTTGGATGTTCCTTGAATCAAGGCACGTCGCTGATTGAAATTATAGGCTTTTATTCTCTTTTTTAGTTCTCCTCTGTTGTTGTCTCCTTCACTACTAGTTGTGTACTCTCTTTCGATTTTTTCAGCCTTTTTTATGATATTTTTGCTTGTGTTGTCTTGGTTATCTTTTAAGAATTTAATAAGGTAGTCGTTTTCCTTCTCTTTGATGTACTTTGCCAGTCCTAATATAGCTACTTCGTGTACTTGCTCTATCATTCTAAGTCCTCTCCCTCCATCTTTTCTGGGTATGTATATCCTGTCCACGTCTGCTCTAGGGTGTAGACTCTGATTTATTGTTAGTATTTTCCTTGTGTTTTCTATCTAGTTTCTTAATCTCTTCTCTAGTCCACTCAATTATTCCAAATCCATACTCCACCACTGGTATTGCTAATGAGTTTACAGCTTCGATCTTGTGTTTTGCATTTAACTCTGTTTTCATGATCCCTCTAACTCTCCTATAGTATTCCTTCCTTATTGTGTCTTTCATTCTCTTGTGTTCTATGTTACCTTCTTCAAATATACCCAGGTATTTGTACACTTCTCCCGTTTTGAGTTCTCTGATGTTTGGTGCTTGTTCATCGGGGATGTTGGCTCTTTCTTTAATTTTTCCTTTCACTATGTTCACTTTCGCGCATTTGTCGTATCTGAACTTCATTCCAATGTGGTCACTGAAAGTCTTCATCTTTCCTATGAGGGTGTTTAGGTTATTTTCGTTGTTTGCATATAATTTTAAGTCGTCCATGAATAGGAGGTTTGTCTCGCTGGAGGACGTAAAACTGAGACAAAGCCAGCCCTGTGAAGCCACAGACAATAACACTGGCTCTTTTGAGGGTACCTGAATGGGACTATGGTCAAGTCCGTCTCAGGAAGTAGGGTACAACGACATAATTATGTACCTGAATATCCCTCATCAGACCCCTACGATTTAGGGGCCCTGAACTAGCTCTCTGGCCTTGATGACACCTCTTGGTATCCTCTTAATGGGATAGTATATGAACTCACAGCTTTTCTCTGGAATAAACCTGAGTGTGCGGACTCTTTAGAGGTGCTGCAGGTGAATTTCAGAGAAACTGAGGAGGGTGAAATATACCTGTGAGGGTACTTCTAGGTTCCATCAAGGCCCTAGGATAGCAGTGCAGATCTATCAAACCCCTCATTAGACCTTTTCACTTTGGGGGACCTGAGCTAGCTCTCTGGCCTGGATGGCACCTCTTGGTATCCTCTTAATGGGATAGTATATGAACTCACAGCTTTTCTCTGGAATAAACCTGAGTATGCGGACTCCTTAGAGGTGCTGCAGGTGAATTTCAGAGAAACTGAGGAGGGTGAAATATACCAGTGAGGGTACTTCTAGGTTCCATCAAGGCCGGGGGACAGATAGCAGCTCGGGCAGGGGAAAAAATACTGGTCACAATAGATCTACAGAGGTCGCAGTGTTCATTGCATACTCTCTCGGGAGAGGAGATTAAAAAGGCGTATGCATCCGTGGACCATAACATACTACTGACTCAACTCAAGAACATTGGACTAGACGAGACTGTACTTGACTGTAAAAAGGCGTATGCATCCGTGGACCATAACATACTACTGACTCAACTCAAGAACATTGGACTAGACGAGACTGTACTTGACTGGTTTACATCCTACCTGACGACTTAATTATAAAAACAAGATCCATTCACTCATTCACATTTTACACTCTGATCGCTCTATCTCGAGAACCACAACACCTAGAAAGCTGAAGTTTGGTAGGAATATATTCCTTTTATGGTCTAGGTGTGCATAGAACCACAACACCTAGAAAGCTGAAATTTGGTAGGAATATTCCTTTTATGGTCTAGGTGTGCAATTTTCGTTTGCCCGATATCTATTCCCCTATCTTTGTTACTGTGTACATTTTAGGGTATCTGAAAAAATCATCAAGTTTCGCTTTACGTAAAATCATAAAAAAAAGTTTCGCTTTACGTAAAATCCTTTGTGACACTTACTTTTGTAGGAAATTTTCTCAACTTTAAACGCATGTTTTTAATTTTTAGATAAGGGCGTGGTTTAGGAGTTATAGGCGGAAAACTAAAAAAAAGTGTTAATTAGACTTACTTTATCATGGACACTCGTTGCTATCTTGAAAGCCCAGAAGAGGTTAGGTAATAGAACAGCCGCGGTAGACAGTAATAGTACACAGAAAAAAGACGGAAGAACACGCGAAGTCCGAAGGATAAAAAAAGTGCCAAAAGTATGCACTTTTTAGCCCGTCCTTCCTTTATTATTACGATAGTAATAAAAAAAGGTATAGTGGACGGGCTATTGTATTCGCTTCCGTGTCTGTCAGTCGGTCTGTCTGTCTGTCCCCATAGAAGGACTTATCCAAACCTGGTCGACCTATATTTCGAATTAAAGGTCATTTTACCAGGAACACGAAAATGGTGGTGCAAAATTTGTCCAGAAAACCATAAAGCTAAAAAACCAAAAAAACTGGTTTTTGGGGGATTTTTTTCACATTTTCTCACACAAATGAGCTCTGATCTCGAAATTTGTCGCGACGACCTATGAACTCAAAGCGAGAAAGTTTTAGATAACACTTCAGCCGATCATTTAAGACCGGTTTTAGCGTTACCTATGTTAAGCTACGCCGAGAAAGGCCAATAAATGGATGGGTGACATTATATTGGGAATAAAGGGAGAACGGGCTCCAGTCTTGATTTTAAATCATTACATGAAAGTAAAATAAAAAATATGTTAAGCTACGCCGTGCAAGGCCAATAAATGGATGGGTGACTTAAAGTTAATTGAGTAATTGTGGGATTTTTTTTTTCACATTTTCTCACACAAATGAGCTCTGATCTTGAAATTTGTCGCGACGACCTATGAACTCAAAGCGAGTAAGTTTTAGATAACACTTCAGTCGATCATTTAAGCCCGGTTTTAGCGTTACCTATGTTAAGCTACGCCGAGGAAGGCCAATAAATGGGTGGGTGGCTTAAAGTTAATTGGGTAATTGTATTTTTTTTTTTTTTTTCACATTTTCTCACACAAAATAATGAGCTCTGATCTTGAAATTTGTCGCGACGACCTATGAACTCAAAGCGAGTAAGTTTTAGATAACACTTCAGTCGATCATTTAAGCCCGGTTTTAGCGTTACCTATGTTAAGCTACGCCGAGGAAGGCCAATAAATGGGTGGGTGGCTTAAAGTTAATTGGGTAATTGTATTTTTTTTTTTTTTTTCACATTTTCTCACACAAAATAATGAGCTCTGATCTTGAAATTTGTCGCGACGACCTATGAACTCAAAGCGAGAAAGTTTTAGATAACACTTCAGTCGATCATTTAAGACCGGTTTTAGCGTCACCTATGTTAAGCTACGCCGAGCAAGGCCAATAAATGGATGGGTGACTGAAAGTTAATTGAGTAATTGTGGGATTTTTTTCCCCATTTTCTCACACAAATGGGCTCTGATCTTGAAATTTGTCGCGACGGCCTATGAACTCAAAGCGAGAAAGTTTTAGATAACACTTCAGTCGTTAATTATTTAAGACCGGTTTTAGCGTTACCTATGTTAAACTACGCCGAGGAAGGCCAATAAATGGATGGGTGACTTAAACATTATATTGGGAATCAAGGGAGAACGGGCTCTAGTCTTGATTTTAAATCATGAAAGTAAAATCAAATCAAGAATAATAATAAACTGAATATTAAATAAAATAGGTAGGTACATAAATACTGATTTTCTTTAAACAAGATCGAAAAATTCCCGGAGGGACGGACCCCGCTTGTTTCGACTTTTCGGCCACCTACTTGGCCTACGAGGTGCTGTAGAAGAACCTTAACATAAAATAAAGTTTGACCACCATATCATGTAGGAAATTTTGTGAACTTTAATTTTGATCCCCCCCAAAAAATTGCGCACTACGCATGGTTTAGGAGTTATAAGCGAAAAAATGAAAAAAGTGCGAAATTTTCGCCGTTTTCTGGCGTTTTTTCTGCCGCGCGCCGCCAAAAGTTCTCCCCTCGAATCTCGAAATCTCAATCTAGGCGCACGGCAGTGCGCCAGGCCAAGTTCCGGCCTGAGCACGCCAGTATTACACGAAGCATTTCGATGCATTTTTACCCCTATCATAACTCCGTCAATTTTCAATGTAATCTCACGAAATTTGGACCTTATGTTAACCTATACTTCCTTATTATACCTGCGAAATTCCGAAGTTCTAGCCTTACCGGAAGGGGTAGAAAAAACGGTTTGAAAATCGCGGAAAATAAAAAAACCTCGAAGAAGAAAACAGGAGTCTGAAGTGGAGACTAAATGACATTGAACAATACTCTAGACGCACTAATGTACAGATTAATAATATTCCTGTTGTGGCAAACGAGGATGTTGGGAAACTATTATGCGAAATGGGCGAAAAAATTGGAGTTCAAATAGATTACAAAATGGACATACAGGCCGCCCATCGTGTGCCATCTCGGAATGAGAACATGTTGTGGCAAACGAGGATGTTGGGAAACTATTATGCGAAATGGGCGAAAAAATTGGAGTTCAAATAGATTACAAAATGGACATACAGAAGGCACTTCCCGATGTCGTAGAAACTTGAAATTTGGCAGGATGGTAGGTCTGATTAATAACTCACTCACTCACTCATCAAAATGTTAAGGCACTTCCCGATGTCGTAGAAACTTGAAATTTGGCAGGATGGTAGGTCTTGATGAGTAAGTAAAGGGAAAAATCTGAAATTCGGCAAAAGTTGCACTTTGCTCCGCCCACAGGCGGAAATAACCTTTTTTTGGCGGTTTTCACCAAACGGTTAGAGATATCGACACCAACAACACCAACAACAACAACAACACCAACAACAACAACAACAACAACAACAACAACAACAACAACAACAACAACAACAACAACAACAACAACAACAACAACAACAACAACAACAACAACAACCACCTAAACCCACCACCACCACCACCACCACCACCTATACCACAG
>NW_007377842.1:230123-255456 GCF_000475195.1 Diaphorina citri
TGTTGTTGTTGTTGTTGTTGTTGTTGTTGTTGTTGTTGTTGTTGTTGTTTTTGTTGTTGTTGTTGTTGTTGTTGTTGTTGGTGTTGTTGGTGTTGTTGGTGTTGTTGGTGTTGTTGGTGTCGTTGGTGTTGTTGGTGTTTAGAGCGAAGAATGCGTTACTGTGTACATACAAATGGATCTCATTTTGAACAGCTTTTATAAATTTGTTTGTTGTTGTTGATTGTTGTTGAAATAGTTAAGTGAATAATACAAAAACTAAAGAAATAATTAAGAAATTGTTTTTCTTTCTCACAGTGTACAGAATTTTTGTAGAGCAAATTTTTTCGAGTGAATACATTTTTTTAATTAAAATTTTATGCTGATTCCAAAAATTAAATAAAAAATGGGGGTTCCCATAAGCGTGACCTATATTTGGCAAAAAATGGGCCGTTTTGCAAAAAAAATTGCAAATTTAAGAAAAGCCATTTTAATCAACAAAATTTCATCTACATGATGCCGTTTATTTCATTCCTTAATTCCCAGCCGTTTCTGAGATATAAGCGTGGTTCGCAAATCACGAACCGTGCTTCGTCAATGTTCGTAGGTAGCTGGCAATAGGAGGGAGGTATAGGGTGGAGAAAAAGGAGGTATACGCTAGTGACCCAAAACACACGGACCCAAGATAAATAGCTTATCCCTATTCAGTTAAAAAGTAAACAAAATTGTGTGATGTCAAGCTTTTATCATATCTCCCCGTTCTTTTACACCATAACATGTAGATAGGTAAATGATAGTTTCAGGTATATAGATATAGGTTTTCAGTCAGTTTAGATAGGCATTCTCTAATAATTTTACTTTTGTTTTAATTTTAATGTTCATTATTTGTCTTTTTTGTTTTTTCATTGTAAACTAATGTTTCAACTAATAAATGGTTGTCTGTAAATATTTAAAAAAAAAAAAATATATATTCTATTTCAGATTTGTGATAAGAAAGCTAGGTCATGTTATGAGGGTTCAGGGGTGTTGGTATCTCCTCAGTCTTGTGGAAGCTATTGTCAGAGTCCTGTTGATCCAGTAGTGTCTACATCTGACAACATCTCAACTTCAACTTACCTAAACTTGGACATGCAAGATGGTAGGTTATACGTCAAGAGTTCGAAGCGCCGCCCGGCCTATATTAACACGAAACAGAATTTCATGGTTTTTCGGCATCTTGACCTCAACTTTTCTCCCACTTCCCTTCAACTTTAAGCAAATTTTATTTGATATTCCTGGTCGGACGTGAAAACAGATGCGAATTCTTCAAAACCCGAACTTTCTACGATTTGTTTAACCGGTTTTCTGATAGGCTCAAAAATCTTGAAAATCGCTTTTTTTTTTTTGTTTTCACCTGATTCAATTAATTAAGCATACAGCCCGTTCTACAAATGGTGGGAAGATGGTAAAGGTGTCTCCGGAAAGGTCTCGTCGTGAACCTCGTACCTTTTTTGGATAACACTTCAGTCGATAATTTAAGACCGGTTTTAGCGTCACTTATGTTAAGCTACGCCAAGCAAGGCCAATAAATGGATGGGTAACTTGAACATTATATTGGTATTTATTAGGAAACATTAAAAGGAATAAAGGGAGAACGGGCGCTAGTCTTGATTTCAAATCATAACATGAAAGTAAAATCAAAAATCAAATCAAAAATCAAATCAATTTCTGATCTGGGCATAATAAGTATTTTTCTTCTGCCCTTACAAGATTAATTATTATTATTATTATTATTATTATTATTATTATTATTATTATACATGTTTTCCAAAGGTACGTGTGTGACATATCAAATCATGCTATCTTTTACTTCTAAATCTTGTGGTGATATTATTTTTTCAATTCACTTCATTTTTGACTGTTCGCGAAATCCGCGAATCGTCAAAAATGAAGTGGATTGAAAAAATATTATCGCCACAAGGTTCAGAAGTAAAAAACAGCATGATTTGGTATGTCACACACGTACCTTTAAATTAATTATAGGATTCGCGGATTTCGCGAACACCACGAACAGTCAAAAATGAAGTGAATTGAAAAAATAACATCACCACAAGATTTAGAAGTAAAAGATAGCATGATTTGATATGTCACACACGTACCTTTGGAAAACATGTAGGATTCGCGGATTTCGTGAAGGTGGAATGAAGTTCCAACGTCTGAATTGGTCCGATCGTACCTACCTAGTACGACTCACCTGAATTGTACTACCAATTCAAGGACATGTGATCATTGTTATCCTCACTGCTCTGCTCTCCTGCCAAGGCCTTGGCGCTGCCCATCGGGAATTGCCATGTCAATGAGGCCGTCTGAGGAAGACTATACACGGGTAGTGTAGAAAGTCAACCTCTCCTTTACACTCCCCTCTCGCTTACGGTGGTTAACTGTCCTTTATAGCTACAAAGGAAGCCTCTAGTCTGCTAACTCAGAAGGCGCGGAAGTTGGACAATCATGGGCTCAACCTGGGTCGACCTTGTCCCCCGATCTATCGTGCTCCCTTCAGTCAGGGCAAGCACAACTCGTTCCTGTTTCTTCGTGCCTGACCGCCCTTAAACAGAAACTACATAGACTTCTGCGCTGTAAGGGAAAGGACTACCTTCAATCACCACCTGCTTCGCAATGGGCGATTTCATAACCCTGAGGCCTAGGGATCTCGTTGCAATTTCTATCTCCATGACTCTAAACCCCCTCGGGGCAGCTTCATCAAGTCATGACTTTGAAACGGGTGCCCGAATCCAGTATCAATCCTGATGTATTGTGGGTTCCTGAATCAGTCCCATCTGAGCACCGCTGTTCCTTTCTAGCCAGCGCTTTCTGTTTTGAACCAGGCTCGGTTCAACAGGATCCTGACATACCTACCTGAACATTCTCCTCATATAGTTGAGCATCTTGCAACTTGTCAACCTGGGCTATGAGGGATGGATAAGGTGCAGTACAAGGAGACTGAACGTAAGTTCAAAGTCTCAAACTCTCAGGTGAATTCCTTTCCCTTACTGCGAACCACCAGTGAGCAGGCAGAGGGCAGAGATGATTTTCGACTGCATCAGACGTATAAGATATTGTCTAACTTCCAATACGGAATCCTTTGCACGAGAGGCCTTCTCACAAGCTACCAGTACCTTATGACGAAATACCCTGAGATTACATCAATTTTCGTCTAGGCATTAACAGTGAGCAAGCAAAAGCTCGTAATGCCACAGGACCCGATCCAATATACCTATAGGAAGAGAGAGGGTTATTCCCTCTGGTCCACACACTAAGCACCTGTTGCTTAATATCCCTCTCTCGGAAACACACCTTTCCTCCAAGCAAAAGTTAAGCGAATGTTTCCTACTCTCCGCCCCACCCTCTTAGCTCCAGTAATTGCTCAGAGGAATTCTCCTCTTAAATTGGTCGGCTAGCCTCTCCTGGGCAGGGCTACTAAGAGCCTCAGCTCCAAGTCAGCCATTTCGTAATCCAGGACAAGAGTCGCCTCGGAGTCTAAACAGACGTAAGGGGACTGATCAGATGCAACTAGCTACCTCAAGCACAGGAAGGTACAAGCGTCAGATACGAAATGGGAGAAATGACAAGCTCCCCCTTCATTGCCCTCTCTAACATCGGGTTATTCACTGCCCTTCAACTCCCGTCCTCCATAGAAGTATTATGGACACCATTCCCCCGGCGCTTGTCATGTAAGGTCAACTCGTTCAGTGTTAGGGTTGGGTAACCTGGAAAGATCAGACATTAGTGCATTAACTGTGAGATTGACATCGCCAAACCTGGAAGAAAGCATGTCAATAGCAATAATGTAATTTTCGTCAGTGATGGGTAAATTGTCAATAATACGTTTCGCCCTATCATCAAGTTGGCCTAACAGGTATAAGAATTTTTCCGTGTTTGACAATTTCGAATGGATGAGGGCATTAAAATTGGACTAAAAAGAGTTAAAATCTGCATAATTCCCTGAGAACCTAGCTAATTTTATCTGTGGTAGCTTGACTCGGGAATAATGTTCTTGATGACTGAAGTTTCGTGTCGCATCCTTGTCACATTTGAGAGCTACATACCAAATTTCAAGTCTCTAGCTCTTACCGTTCTCGAGATATTTTGTTTACAGTCAGACAGACACACACACGGACCAATGGCTGGCTGAAATTTAACTAGTTTAATAGAAAAACACATTGCATACTTTTCAAAATTGCAGGCGCATTTGAAACTTTGGGGGGCGTGTACCTCCTTTAGGAAGGATTTTCGCAACTTTTACTATAGAGTTGACCCCCCCCTAAAATGACCCCAAAAACATGTGGTTAAAGTTTTTGCACACTTTTTTGAATCACCCTGTATATTTCTAGAATTTTGTAAAGACCTCAGTAGAGTAGTGTTTACTTGAGGCCATTGAGGCCTGTAACTGGACTGGCTATAAATCCAAGTCTTCACAAGGCTATAAATCCAAGTCTTCACAAGGCGATGGTTTTTCGTGGTCATATACCGTCACTTT
Organism: Diaphorina citri; assembly: GCF_000475195.1. NCBI lineage: Eukaryota > Metazoa > Arthropoda > Insecta > Hemiptera > Psyllidae > Diaphorina > Diaphorina citri. The sequence goes on from NW_007377842.1 coordinate 234,616, forward strand.
GGCGCGGTGTATGGTTGACAATGACGAGATTTCTGTCTTTAATTTTACCAATCTGTTTATGCTCACCACACACTATCAGGTAGACCTGATGACAGGTACTCCTGATCAGGCCTATCTGATAGTGTGTGTGCTCATGGCTCATGGGGTGTCAGGTGTACCTGTCAGTGAGTGGGTGGCCTTATGAATCCCACTCACGCTCAGATCTGAGCGTGAGTGGTGGGCCTGGCCGCAGAGTGGCTTTCGCACGCGATCACCTAAATGTCCTAAATGTTCCACCGGGGAGTCTCCACCTTCTCCCTTGTGCAGTTGACCGGTGGGCAGTTCTGATAGGTACCTACCCTTAGGTACCTGTAGGTACCTCTCCCATTGGCCTGGACTCACTTTCGGCCTAACCTCAGAGTGGCTTTCGCACGCGATCGCCCAAATGCCTCACCGGGTAGAGTCTCCATCTCCTACCCAGGCAGTTGACTGGCGGGCAGCTCTAATAGGTACCTCTCCCTCTGGCCTGGATTCATTCGGAGTGGCTTTCACATGCGATCACCTCAATGCCCCTCCGAGGAGAGTCTCCATCTTCTGCCTTGTACAGTTAAGCGGTTACCAGCTCTTTGCTTACAATAGGAAATAAATCTCCTTAATTCTGAATAAAGAAACTATCCATTCTTCATACGGATATTATCTTTGCCCTGCTGTCGCAGAAGAAGACTCTGGGCAGGCCTTCCACCGAATGACTCGCTTGCTAATAGAGTGGGCATCTACCCACGGGGGAAATAATTAGCCACGGAATAGCTCCCGGCTGGTTGGAGAGACCTTTTGGTCCTTTTGGTCTGAAGGTGGAATGAAGTTCCAACGTCTGAATTGGTCCGATCGTACCTACCTAGTACGACTCACCTGAATTGTACTACCCTGAGAAAAACCAAAAAAATATGAGCGTTCGTCTAATTTTGTCACCGAGTGTATTTTAGGGATCAACACTGAACAGCAATCTGAGAAAAACCAAAAAAATATGAGCGTTCGTCTAATTTTGTCACCGAGTGTATTTTAGGGATTTTGGCTTTCTGCAAAATTCAGAGGGAGTGAACTTTTTCATTTTAAGTAATCTATCTGACAAAGCACCAATTTTAAAGGCAGGTAATGAATGGTTCATTTTTGGTCTCTGCCAAAGCACCAACAACTTTTTTATAATGCCAAGACATACAAGATGCATGTAATCAAGAGGTACAGTCCACTTTAACTGGGAAGTCCGATGACCTTTGGGTGCGCACTCGTCAAAAAATAGCTCGTTGATTAACAAGTAAGCATGTGAATAGTTGATCCCATGGGATTTTTCACGCCGAATCGAATGGTGAAACTTTTAGAACTGTCCGACTTACAGTTGAGAAGTTGCGGTTCCCCTCCATGCGCTTCCATCGGACTTCCCAGTTGACGTGGACTGTACATTTTTAATAAAATTGAAGCCGAACAAATGCTGCAAAGGTGTTGGACCTCGATGGAACTGATCATCGTCCAACCTTCTATACTCTGCATCAGTTCTCGGAGATGACCCTGAAGCTGAAGTATTTGGAAAATAAAGCGTTTTTGCATTTTTACTGTACTGTCCCTCAATTTCAGCGTGGGCAACAATTGAACCCTGTATGACCTTTTATAATATTCAGCAGGTAACTTTTTGCGGGGTATCACAAATAAAATGTTTTATTCTAATTGAATACATAAATTGGCACACTCAAATAAATATAAATAAAAAAAATATTCTTAAACAAAAAACCTTCTGTGTACATTGCATTGAATTCGGTAATGAATTTGTTCAGATACACATTCAGGTCAGGCTTGGAAAAACCATAGTATATCCCAAATGGAGCCACATGATTTGTGTTTGGTAAAGAAACAAGAATAGGCCACAGTGCTGCTGTGCTCGATTCAAATAATGGCATACCATCAATGTTTATTGATAAACGTATAGTTCTCTCTCCATCATTTTGCTGTAGGATTAGTTTTTGTAACACATGAACTAAGCCAAAATGTAAATATATCCCAGGGGTCATTTCCTCGATAGAATCCACATGTGTTGGAGTACCTAAAAGGGTTCTATAATCCTGTGGAAGTTGATGATGATGTGGGTGTATGTGCGGGTGGGTTGGTATGTCTGTGGGTGGGTATGTGTGTGGGTGTGAGTGGGTGTTTTTTTACAACTTTATCGACTTTTTTTTCCTTCTCAAATACCTACTTTTTGCCACACATAGTAAGCAAACGGTTTGAGTGGGTGTTTTTTTACAACTTTATCGACTTTTTTTTCCTTCTCAAATACCTACTTTTTGCCACACATAGTAAGCAAACGGTTTGACAAGTTACGAGATCAGAGCGAAAGAGAAAAGAGAAGGAGCTCTAAAAGAGTTCATGGAAGAAGTAGGAAAGAAAGTGGGAGAGTGTGCAAAAACTTTAACCACATGTTTTTGGGGTCATTTTAGGGGGGGTCAACTCTATAGTAAAAGTTGCAAAAGTCCTTTCTAAAGGAGGTACACGCCCCCAAAGTTGGTTTTAAAAAATCGAATATTTTTTATTACGGCTAACCTGTTCGTGTGATCGGAACGGGGTAAAAAATACAAGATAGTAGCTTTCTTTTGGCGTATCGAATATTTTTTATTACGGCTAACCTGTTCGTGTGATCGGAACGGGGTAAAAAATACAAGATAGTAGCTTTCTTTTGGCGTGGAAATGAAGACCATCACAATTTCAGGGGCGGCCATAGGAGGGTCGGCTGAAAGAAAAAAGGCTGTAACTTTTCTGTGGATGCATGGATTTAAATTTCGTTTTCACTTTGTTAAACCTGATGTTTTTATCTACAAATAAGGTCGGAATAATTTTTTTCTCAGACTAAGAACTGACCATCGAAAATTTGACCCGATTACATTACTTTCCTATAGGATAAGGAAAGTAACAAGTGCGCTAGAATCACATGCGTACAGTAGGTATACCTACTCGCCCCACTATGGCGTGACGTTACGCTAGTCATGCACTGTTGCCACGTTTTGCGCTCGCGTTAAAATGTGCATATCTCGAGAAGTACATAACGTAACTGAAAAAAATTTGCGGTGTAATTTTTTTAATTTTTTCTTTTTTCATATGAGTAAATATTTGAAAATCATGAGAATTGTCAATTGCCTGGGTTAATAGAACCCATAAATGGGAAGTATTGTGTCTAGGATGGTGGTCTAAGCTTGAAAAATAGAATAAAAAAAATAGATAGGTATATCTTTCGGATTTGTTCTATTTTTCAAGCTTAGCCTGAAGTATATTAATTTATTATTTACCTATTCAAGACTCTGAAATCTGAGTTGGCACATACTTATGTACCTACCTAAATCTATACAGGGTGGTTCGTGATTTGCGAACCACGCTTATATCTCAGAAACGGCTGGGAATTAAGGAATGAAATAAACGGCATCATGTAGATGAAATTTTGATGATTAAAATGGCATTTTTTAAATTTGCAATTTTTTTGCAAAGCGGCCCATTTTTGCCAAATATAGGTCACTTTTATGGGAACCCCCATTTTTTATTTAATTTTTGGAATCAGCATAAAATTTTAATTGAAAAAATGTATTCACTCGAAAAAATTTGCTCTACAAAAATTCTGTACACTGTGAGAAAGAAAAACAATTTCTTAATTATTTCTTTAGTTTTTGTATTATTCACTTAACTATTTCAACAACAATCAACAACAACAAACAAATTTATAAAAGCTGTTCAAAATGAGATCCATTTCTTTGTACACAGTAACGCATTGTTCGCTCTAACTCAGGACCAACTGCGTTGTTCATCAAATCTGGGGTCACTGACGCACACAAAATCGCGATTTGTGCAAATTTTTGTAGAGCAAATTTTTTCGAGTGAAAAATTTTTCAATTAAAATTTTATGCTGATTCCAAAAATTAAATAAAAAATAGGGGTTCCCATAAGAGTGACCTATATTTGGCAAAAAATGGGCCATTTTGCAAAAAAAATTGCAAATTTAAAAAAAGCCATTTTAATCATCAAAATTTCATCTACACGATGCCTTTTATTTCATTCCTTAATTCCCAGCCGTTTCTGAGATATAAGCGTGGTTCGCAAATCACGAACCACCCTGTACATATATATAGAAATGTGTCACTGCACTGAAGCCCTTCTCAAACAGGTATGTTGTTGGAAAGGCAAGTAATAACCACTTGGCCTTATTCCATAGGTCTCGACAAGTTTCTTTTCCTTGAGGCCAGAACTTTTCATACTCATACGAATTGAACAGAGCTTCTTTTCAACATCATACTTGATGTCCATCAATGATTTTTGAATAGATTCAGGGACCAAGGATTGTCCGCTGTGGATGGATTCAAAACCCACTTCTAATGTTGTTCGGTCTTGACCAGTTCTCTTTTCGCCCCCAGAAATCGGAAATCGCCCCCGTTCAGAATCGCTACTCTAAATGGTTACTAAAGGATACATGATGTGTGTTTCATTCTGTCTAATTGAGCTTCAATGAATTCCAGAGCGCTCAAATATGACTCCAATCTTGTTTGTGTAACCTCTTCGCCACATTTTCTGCACTTTATAATATCCAATTGAACTAGAACATAAAATAGATACATTTATCTTGCTATTACACTAGTCTTTTAGTCTTTTCAAGATAGCTGAATCCGAATATAATGACCGTTTTTCTGGGTCAATTCGAAATTGACGTTTTTCAAAACGTTTTTGCGTTTTTTGAAAATAGCTTTACACTTCAATTTATTTTATAATATTACCATCTACTATATGGCTCGAAAATTAACTATATCTATGGAAAATGTTGTGTCTTAGATTTCAACTAAACGTAACCAAACGTGCACAATATTTGAAAATCCGTTAAAAGAATAATCAAAAACGAGTTTTTTTTTCTTCTTCTTTAGGGTGAATTGATCGAAGAAATGTCTTAACGGAGGTTGGTGAAATGCAATTTTCAACTTTAATTCCCCATCAGTGCTTAATGTAGCGTCTAATGTAACAGTTGTTCCATTGCTACAAAATAAAAACGGCGGTGGAACACTCATCACTTAAAAAAAAAAAAAAAAAGATTCAATTAAGGCTTGATTGAAGTTTGGTGAAATCGGCTATTAGAGTACCAGATCATGGGGAATATATTGGTAAAACTGCTAGACCTATCCACACTAGAATCAAAGAACATTACTCGAGTGTCAAAAATAAACATCCCACTTTTGTGATTCGCGAAAACCGCGAATCGCAAAAATTCGAGTGAGTAGTCGATTATACTTCAAATTTAACGTAGAAAACGAATATGCAATAAAAAATAGGGGTTCTTATTAAAAAATCCAAAGTTGGTACGCGATTCGCAGACTTCACGAATTTTTTCGCGAATCGCGATATTGCCAAAATGTCCGCTTCAAAAATCAAAAAGTTACGGGTTTTTTTGTTTTTCGAAATTTCGAACAGGCTCCGAGAAAATCAATTAAAGCATAAATTCTGGGACACCCTGTATACATATAAAAGAGAAATATGGACGGGTCATGTATTTATGTATGTCTGTCCGAATTGTTTAGAGAAAACTGTAATAATATATATCGAAAAAGTGTCAGCGAAGACCCCCAGTAAAATTGTCTAACATAAATCCTTTTGTCTCGCAATATGTTGAACTCGAGTTATTATTACTGTTATAAGACAAACACTCTGGATGAGTAACGAGTGCTTTTTTTCGAGAAATTTGTGCTATAGCCTAGGGAAGCCTAGGACAGTATGTCGAATTTTCCACACAGGTTAAGTATATTCAAAATGAGGGCGATTTTTCGGCTAGCGTTGTCGTCCACACCTGACCACTATTACAAACAAAATGCCCCAAAAAGTAAATCTTATATTGTTATCTTTCAATTAAAATAAATATCACTCTTTTATCTTAAAAATTGAACGTGTAGCATCATTTCAAATTTCGTCAGGTAACGCTGGGCTTCCGAAAATCCTACAATGCTGCAGTGCAGTGAGTACCAAAGTTGTGATTTAATAAGTATAATAAAATAATACAAAGAGACTGCATTTATTTATTTATCTTTTACAGGCATGGTTGAGGCCCCTTCATTCATTATCGAAGAGGAGACCCAGCATACCGCAGTACATAGCTCTGAAATGTTTCAACTGTGGGAGGAAACACAAGCGACAGATGAGAACATTTCATCACTGGCTGATAAAAGTTCACTCCGATTACCTAACCTTAAGTTTTCTAGTCATAGCGTGAATAGTTTGAAACAATTGCACAAGAGTCCAAATAGTTCGACTTCCCAGTCCATACGTCATAGCTTTCCTAGCTAAATCAAATTACTCATACTATCTAACAATTAAAATAATGAGGTAGTTTTATTTTGGGAGTAATCAAATTATTTTAGGTCAGAGCTGCAGCTCGACCCACTTTGAGAAGCACTCACTCCTCCCCTACCGTTTCAGACCTAATTTTCCACCTACGTCATCATTTTAGTTCCATTTTCCCCGTGTATTTTCCTTATTCCAAACTTTCTCACGGAAAATATTTTCGGTTTAGATTTCAGGTAGTCCTAGGTAGCCGAACCCTGGCTCGAGCTGGCCTTTCTTGCTTCAGTGTATTCATAACTCTCGTACCGTTCGGACCTCGATACCTTCCTAAAAGTTTTTCCTGGATCCGCGGGTTTCACTAGGGCTTGGTGATGTGATTCGTCTTCTTTCTTGATCGACTTGAAGCTGACGTATACGTCCATGCATTCTGACGAGCAATGTCTCCACCTCTTGGATTCTTGCTTCCTCATTGGATGGAAAGAGGCGCTCCAACTCTTCATCCTCAGTGACATGTTCCTCGATGTAGTGTCTGGCTCGCTGAAGAGATGACAACTTGCCTAGATAATATGTATTGTGTATGTAGGCTCCAGCGAGTTGAGATCTCTCCTGCGAGCTCTTGTTCCGTGGAAATCTCTTCCAAGAGGTTGAAGTTTTGGAAGAGGACATTCTTCTCTCTTGTGTAGTTCCTCTTTGCATGTGTGAGATTGCTGATCCTATATAGCTCCATGGTTCAGTGGATACCAAAACTACGCTTTGGTTTTTCAACTTTTGGTATCGTGTTCGAGTTTACTGATGGTTCAAGTTAATTTTATAGCTTGTCTAATTTTTTTCCATTACATACGTACATATCCTGTATCGTTCCATTTATTCAACGGGTCGATTCACAAGGCCTCAACCACACTCTGTCCAGGTATTTTTTCTCGTCTTCGATTCTATCTAGATCTTCTCCTCTTCTTCTTACATCAGCACTAATCATATCTCTATATCTCATTCTGTGTCTACCTTTTGGTCTCACACCATCCACTTTTAGTTCAAACATTTTCTTGGCAATTCTCTGCTCATTCATCCTCTTTACCTCTTTGGTGCTTGTTGTTTATATCTTCCTGTTGTTTCCGTGGTTGTTTATTTCTTCCGTGATGGTTCCCTTTTCTGACATTATGCTTCCCAAGTATTTAAATTGTGGGACTTTATTCAGTTCTGTTCCATACGCTTTGCTACCATAAAGATTTATGTTGGGATTCTGTGGCCCGATTATCTCTGCTACCACCCGGTATGACCCGGGAATATGACTGGCGTTGTCCGTAACGGTTAATGTATGTTAAAATCACCAAGATAAATTTGTTAAAATGTTTAAAACAGAGGAATATACAATGAATAGAATTAGGAATTTGTACAACGTCTATGAATATAGATACTTTTATTCTTTTGAAAACAATTATGAACTTTTAGTGGAAAAAAACGTCGGTGAAAAAACTCAGGAGAAAATTCGATTCGTGTCTTCTGTGCAATATTAAATCCCCACAACTTTTGCGTAAGAGCCGAAGTAAATAAATTTTAAATTAAAAATGTGTGTTGGTTCAAAAATCTCACAATTTTTGACAGGGGGGATGCTCCAAATTTTTGGAGTCTGACCTACAGTAGAAGGGAGGAAGGGAGAAACATGAAGTTTGAGAGGGGGGCGGGCGCCCTCGCCCCCCCCCCCTAAATTTGGCCCTGGTACTACGTACCCTACTTTCCAGTTTTAATGTAGGAATTTATAATTTATAACTGGCATATATGTACATATACAGGGTGTCCCGCGAATGACTGTACAACGCTTGAGGGTTGATGCAGGACCTAAAGGGCTACCAGAAAAAGCTATCTGGACAGATCCGATTTTCAACAGGGGCGGAGTTATGAAGGATTTCCTGTTTTCAACATTTTTCATACCTTGTCCCCTTAAAACGCCTTTACCTCTTGAACCAATAAAGATAATAACAAGCTGGGTCCGTCCCTCCGGGAATTTTTTAGCCCGTAGTTTATTCGATCGTGATTAGAGAAAATCAGTATCTATGTACCTACCTAATTTGTTTAATATTCAGTTTATTATCATTCTTGATTTGATTTTTTGATTTTACTTTCATGTAAGTATACCTACCTAATTTGTTTAATATTCAGTTTATTATTATTCTTGATTTGATTTTTTGATTTTACTTTCATGTAATGATAATTTGTTTAATATTCAGTTTATTATCATTCTTGATTTGATTTTTTGATTTTACTTTCATGTAATGATTTAAAATCAGCTAGAGCCCGTTCTCCCTTTATTCCCAATATAAGGTTCAAGTCACCCGTTCAAGTTCAAGTTTCTCCTCAATATTTTTTCACCATTTTTAAACCAGGTGCTTCAGAAAAGAACACAGAACATTAATTTACTACTGGTAAAAATTAGAAAAATTCTGTAGGCCCCAGTTGGCATTTTTTTTTTAAAAAAGTCCATTTTTTCCCTATACAACTAATGGTAAAAAAGGGACGATTTTGAAAAAGTTCCGGCTAGGTTCCAGAAAAGTTTTCTAATTTTTACCTGTAGTAAATATTAATGTTCTGTGTTCTTTTCTGAAGCATCTGGTTTAAAAATAGTGAAAAAATATTGAGGAGAAAAACAGTTACGTTAACATTTATTTCCAGAAACATGCATTTTCAGCAAAAAACTAATCCTTGTTTTTGATTTTTCTTTTTTTACTCACAGTTTATGTAGGTATGCGGTCTTCCTGTTGGACTTTTTTTGAACTTTGTTGATTCTGAGAGGTTCTCTATACACTTGGCAACACTTTGTGATAGAGAGTTATCACTTTGTTTTGAATTTAAGAAAAATATGGTCATTTTTGTCGTGAAAACCAGCAGGTGTCTTCAGAGGAAGATTTTGTGATTTTCAAGGTAAGTTTTGATGTATTTCCGTAAATATTTTTACTGTCGCAAAAAATATACTTACACCCGTATTTATGAACAAATATAAGGATATCCTTTGCAGTTGAGCAAGTGCTGAGCACAGGATTGCAATAATTCGGTATTTAGTCCTATTTCTTGTTCTTTCATAAATAAGACAACGCAAACAGATTTACTTCAATTATTATAGCAAATTAGAAAAACGCCAATTTCCTATTTCTTGTTCTTTCATAAATAAGACAACGCAAACAGATTTACTTCAATTATTATAGCAAATTAGAAAAACGCCAATTTGTTTGTGTATCACATATAATACACCATGCACTGAGGGTCATGCAAATCAGACATCAGAGATACAAAACTTGTGCTTTTCATTGGTCCGTGTGTGTGTGTGTGTCTGTCTGTCTGTAAACAAAATATCTCGAGAACGGTAAGAGCTAGAGACTTGAAATTTGGTATGCAGTTGTCAAATGTGACAAGGATGCGACACTTTTGGGTAAGGTCGGTGCAACGCTTGGTGGTATTTTGCCGCTTTCTGGCGGTTGTCGGCGTAATTTATTATTATCTCGGGAACGGTAAATACTTGAAATTTGGTATGTAGTCCACAAAAGTGACAAGGATGTAACTCAATACCATAGGTACTGCGGTTGGCGGTATTTAGACCGTTTTTTGGCGGTTTTCCTCCGCTTTTGGCGTTTTTCCTTTAGGGACCTTACTGCATGGTGTAACATATATGACACACTAAGGTTTTACCGGTATATCTCGGTTAAAAAAAAGATAAAAAAAAATAATAAAAAGAATGGGTATCTTAGAATTCCCTAAGGCAACACATAGGTATATTTTTTTTTCGGCAAAAAGAAAAAATCATGCACTTAAGGGCTAAGGAGATTATCTGATCGTTATACCGCGGTGTTTTTCTCAAATTGCTGCTCTATTACACTGGTTTTACACTCAAAATGTTTAAGGGGCGGTTAGCGGTGTTTTACCGTATTTTTACATTTCGACCGCTTTTTTACTGACTAAAGGCTTAGTTAAGTACCTACCTATCGAAAATGATACCTATGGTAGTACAGATATGTTGACATCTACTACCATGACATGACAAAAATGATAGACAACAACAACAACAACACCGAGACCGACAGCAACACCAACACAAACAACCACAAAAACAACAGCACCACAACAACAAGACTAATAAAAACAACCCGAGACCGACAGCAACACCAACACAAACAACCACAAAAACAACAGCACCACAACAACAAGACTAATAAAAACAACAATAGCAACAACTTTCAGGAAAAATCCGTAGGTACCTACTAATCATGTGTAAATACACTTAGAAAAAAGGAGTGAGATCCCCAACAAAAACACAAATGTAAAAAAGGCCAAGTTCCTATCCAAAAATATCGGCCTATAAAAGTGGTGATATCAGAAAATTAAGGCCAAGTCTGCATTCCCAGTTTTTCGTGCCTTCTGAATCTTAATTCCTTTTTTTTTTTTTTTTTTTTTTTTTTTTTTTTTTTGTGAACTTGGGTTCGCGTCCGGGCACCCCCAACTCAGGTGGAGTTGTGACTACAGGAGAGACCCCTAATAATGACAAGAGGAAGATGGAAGGTAAGAGGAAGATGGAAGAATCTCCTAGAATGGAACTAAAAGAAAGTCAAATAGGACTAATGAGACTCATTGAAGATTTGGAAAAGAAAGTTCAAGAACTGTCAGCACTAACAGGAAAACACGAAAATACAAAAGTCGAAATAAAACAAGCTTCAAAATGCCTGAACATACTGGCCTACAGACTCTCAATTAAGAAAGGCGAACTATATGAGATCTATGAAGAAAAAATAAAAGAGAAACAGATGAGACTAGAAAGCAGTCCCAAACCGCCTCGGGCTCAAAACTGTGCTGCGTGTGGGAAGAAAATTGCCGAAGAAGAGGAAAAAACAAAGAAGCTTAAAGAAGACCTGGACAAATTAGGATCAATTCTTGATGTAGATGAGTTCATTGAAAAAGCAGTACCGCTTTGTTTGGAGGAATGGAAGGACGAGTTCTACCAGGAGGTTACTATCAAAAAAGGGGTGGTAGAGAGCATGAAAGGGAAGATGGTGGTGTTCATCGGTGAAGGAGACGAGTCATCTCCACTGGTGGGAATCATGGACTTGACCCTCAAAAAAAAGGTTACAGATCGAAGCTACCTCTGCTTTTTAAAAGAGAGAGTTTATAAAAATAGACCTTTACCTTAATTGCAACAATGCAAGGAGTTCTCGCATTCTGATTGGTTCTTTCATTTTGGGTCGATGACTCCTTGCTGCCATATTCATCTGGATGAATCATAATTCCTAACTCGTATCTAAACTCGCGCTGTTCGCGACAGTAGTGGTGAACCTGGGTTTGCGTCCGGGCACCCCCAACTCAGATGGAGTTGTGACTACAGGAGAGACCCCTAAGAATGACAAGAGGAAGATGGAAGAATCTCCTAGAATGGAACTAAAAGAAAGTCAAATAGGACTAATGAGACTCATTGAAGATTTGGAAAAGAAAGTTCAAGAACTGTCAGCACTAACAGGAAAACACGAAAATACAAAAGTCGAAATAAAACAAGCTTCAAAATGCCTGAACATACTGGCCTACAGACTCTCAATTAAGAAAGGCGAACTATATGAGATCTATGAAGAAAAAATAAAAGAGAAACAGATGAGACTAGAAAGCAGTCCCAAACCGCCTCGGGCTCAAAACTGTGCTGCGTGTGGGAAGAAAATTGCCGAAGAAGAGGAAAAAACAAAGAAGCTTAAAGAAGACCTGGACAAATTAGGATCAATTCTTGATGTAGATGAGTTCATTGAAAAAGCAGTACCGCTTTGTTTGGAGGAATGGAAGGACGAGTTCTACCAGGAGGTTACTATCAAAAAAGGGGTGGTAGAGAGCATGAAAGGGAAGATGGTGGTGTTCATCGGTGAAGGAGACGAGTCATCTCCACTGGTGGGAATCATCCAAGGAAGATACCCAGACGTAGAGGTCATCATTAAGCAAGGAGGAGAAGAAATGGAATTCTTGGAGAATGTAACAAGAACTAAATACGGGGTAAGTAGCAGCAAACTCTACTTAGCTAAGATAGGAAAGAGAGAAGAGAGAAAGACAATTATAAAAAAGATAATTGAAATGATGGAGGGTGAGAAAGAAGGGCACATAGACCTGGCCCTTACGGAAAGATTAGACTGGGTGTACACCAGAAAAGTTCTGGAACTGGTAAGCAGAAAGTACAGTCAGAGAACGGTAAGTCTGGTGGTTCCCAATAGCTATCGACCTGAGGGAGAAAAACGAGAGAAGATAAGAGCGAGTAATATTAAGCTGAAGCTAGCTACAAACAGTGAAAATCAGGGAAACCTGAACGAGATAATGAGAGATTTGAAGAAGCAAGTAGCACTAAACGAGGAAGGAATAACTATAGATGTGATTTATATACTTACAGGTGGACTGCACAGGGCCAGGAGGACGGTGCCAAGGACCACCACACACAGACAGGAGGAACTACGCCAGCTGCTAACCACCGCAGGGTGTCTACCAGACTGGAAAACCGGGAAAACCGGGAAAAGTCAGGGAATTTCATGGAGACTGGAAAAGTCAGGGAAAAGACAAGTTACGAGATCAGAGCGAAAGAGAAAAGAGAAGGAGCTCTAAAAGAGTTCATGGAAGAAGTAGGAAAGAAAGTGGGAGACAAAAATCGAAAAAAGTCAGGGAATTTTTCAAAGCCTAAAAAAGACAAAGATTTCAATTAAAAAAGTATGCAACCATGAAGGGGCAACATATAATCTCTCAAAAATTTCGCCTGCGGCGCTGAAATTTTGTCTCTTCATGGAAAAGTTTTGGTCGAGAAAAAGAGTTTGGTCAGTAAAAAAAAGTATGCAACCTTGAAGGAGCTACTTAAATTTTCTCAAAAAAAATTTCGCCTGCGGCGCTGGTAGGAAAGAAAGTGGGAGCAAGGGCGGAGGTGAGCATGACCACAACAACTGGAGGTATCACAAATCTGATAGTAAGAGGTATTGAAAGCTCAACAGAGCAGGCGGAGATAGTCCCGGCAATACGCGCACTTCTACCAGAGGGGATCATGAGTGATGGCGTTATACGACTGAGCTCACTGAGACCAAACTATAGAAAGGATGCACAAGTGGCAAAAATATCAGCGAGTAGAGAAGTAGCAGATATCCTATTGACAAAGAAGCAGGTCAAAATAGGATGGGTAAGTTGTCCTATAGAGCTCCTGGTGGAACCACTACAATGCTACAAGTGTCTGAAACACGGACATCGGAGTGCAAACTGCAAGAACGAGGAAACTATCAATGGCAAGTGCAGACGATGCCTGGGAGAAGGTCATATAGCCAAAGACTGCATAGTCACCCCTAAATGTGCGGACTGCGGAGGAAGTCACAACACAGGTGTTATGGCGTGTGAAATATTCCGCACTATGGTAAACGAAAGCAGAGAAGAGAGAACAACCAAAATAGGACTAGGTGAGTGGGAAACAGTAAGAGGAAGAAGGAAAGCATGGGGAGCTGGAGAAATTACCCAAAAGAAATAATGGATATACGAATAACCCAAGAAAGCAAGAGCCGCAATCAGAGAAACCAAGATTCAGAGCAAGCAGCTTTCATAAACAATAGAAGAATGTGTAAACAAGTGACAGGAGCTTATGACGAAACGCGTAAGCAAAATGTAAACAAAAGAAGAATCGCACAAACGAAAATAAAACAGAGAGGACAAGCGTTTCCCAAAAGTAATTATGAAAATAATACAGATAAACCTTAACAGAAGCGGGGAAGCCCACGACCTTCTATATCACACAGCAATAAGCGGAGATATAGACTTATGCCTGGTCAGCGAACCAAATGATAATACATCCAAAGAATGGGGAGGGCACAAAGATGCCAAAATATGGATAGTAGAAGGAAGTATGTATACACAGGATTCAGGATCAGGAAACGGCCTCAGCTGGATAGAAACAGGAAATATAAGAATCATCAGCTGCTACATGTCCCCGAACCAAGAAGAAAATGAATTAGAAGACATTCTAGAGAGCCTAAGTGAGTGTATAAGACAAGGAAGCGGCAAAGAAATCTTGATCGGAGGGGACTTTAATGCAAAATCTCCGCTATGGGGCTCTTTGAGAACGGATGCCAGAGGAAGAATAGTTGCAGAATGGATTGCATCAGAAAACCTGACGATTTTAAACTGGGGAGGAATTCCAACATTCAGAAGAAGAGATCAAGAGTCACATTTGGATATTACAGTATGCTCTAGTTCGCTGGGAAACAGAATAAAATGGAAAATACTTGATAATGAAGAAACAGGGAGCGATCACCAATATATAGAAATAGAAATAGAAATAGAAGAACAGCGAAGGAGGGAAACCAGACAAATAGAAGTATGTACTGGGTGGAATGTCAAGACATTTGAGAAAGGAACAGCGAAGGAGGGAAACCAGACAAATAGAAGTATGTACTGGGTGGAATGTCAAGACATTTGAGAAAGAGCGTTTCACCAAGAGTTTCAGAGAAAGAAATAATGAAAGTGAGATTGAAACAGCAGAACGGTTAATAAAGGTAGTAAGAGAGGCGTGTCAAAGTAGCATGAAACAGAGATATAAGGGCAAAAGAAAGGGAGCGTACTGGTGGAACAACGAGATAAAAGAAAAGAGAGCAAAGTGTATTAAGATAAAGCGACAGTACACGAGAGAAAGGAAGAAAAATGCCACAGGAGAAAGGTGTGAAATGCTGTACGAACAGTATAAAGAAAACAGAGAACTTCTGAAGAAGGAAATGAAGAACGCGAAAGAAAATCAATGGAAACACCTATGTGATGATCTAGAGAGAGACATTTGGGGTAAGGCCTATAAAATAGTCATGAAGAGGATCGGAAAGAAACTACCCGTCATCCCCCCCGACACTAGGAAAGAAATAATAGAAGGATTATTCCCAGACCACCCAGTATGTCTATGGACATGTGATAGTGTTGATGTCATTCAAGACTTCGAACTTGACGAATTACTAGAAGCAGTGCTAAATGTAAACATAAAGAAAGCACCAGGCCCGGATAACATTCCTCCCCGGGTGGTGAAGGAGACAGTTCTAGCATTCCCTCAAAGTGTCCTGAGAGTATTCAATACATTATTACAGCAGATGAATGTACCCAAAATATGGAAGGAAGCCCGAGTAGCTTTGGTACCTAAGCCAGTCAAAATACAAGGAGCCCCCCCTACCTACAGACCGATTTGCCTGCTCAACACATTTGGGAAACTCTACGAAAAAATGATACTGAATAGACTTCTGAAAGAAATAGAGGAAAAGAGTTTACTATCAGAAAAGCAGTATGGCTTTATGCCCGGAAGATCTACGGTTCAAGCGATACTGAGAGTGGTGGGTTTAGCCAAGGAAGAACTGAGCAAAACATGGAGAACCAGGAACCATTGTTTACTGATCGCAATAGATATCCGAAACGCGTTCAACTCAGCACCGTGGCTAAATATTATAGTTGAAATGGAGAAAAAAGGAATATCGAAATACTTGATTAACATCTTTAAGTCATACCTTAGCGAAAGAGAACTAGTAGGAGAGGAGTTTAAGAAGGAAATGACAGCGGGAGTTTGCCAAGGCTCAACGGCCGGGCCTACATTATGGAACATTCTGTATGATGGAGTGTTAGAACAGGACCTCATGCCAGAGGGGGTAGAGTTGGTGGCATACGCCGATGATCTCGCTGTGGTGGTAAAGGCCAGGAATGAAGGAGAGATGGAAAGAAAAGCGAATACGGCACTGGAAAGGATACATCAATGGATGGAAAGCAAAGGACTGGAAATAGCGCCGGAGAAAACTGAAGCAACACTCCTCAACGGAAGGAAAAAATGTAGACCGCTGATAATAAATATTATGGGAACCAATATACCGGTTAAAAAAGAAATCAAATATCTAGGAGTTGTTCTAGATAAAGGACTAAGCTTCGGCCCACATATCAATCATGTTACAGGCAAGGCAGATAGAGCGCACTCAAATCTAACCAGAATAATGCCTACAATAGGAGGAGTGGGGCAGAGGAAAAGAGCGGTTCTAGCAGGAGTCACGGAGTCGATTATCTTATACGCGGCCCCTGTCTGGGTCCCAAGCTTGAGATTTAAAAAGTATCGGGAAGTATTAATACGAGAACAAAGAAAAACGCTAATAAGGGTATGCAGAGCGTACCGAACAGTGTCAAACGAAGCCTTAACAGTGATAGCGGGAATCCCCCCCTTAGATCTGAAGGCAGAGGAAAGAGCAAGCTCATTCGGGAAATCAGAAAGAGAAAGAGAAGGAATGAGAGATGCAACAATGACCAGATGGCAAGAGAGATGGAATAGAACTGAAAAAGGACAGTGGACAAGAAAGCTGATAAGGGATGTGAAAGCCTGGACTAACAGAAGACACGGAGAGGTAAACTATCATATGACACAGGTGCTCTCAGGACATGGTTGTTTCGGAGAATACCTGTATAGGTTTAAGAAAAGAACGAGTTCTTTATGTGAAGTATGCCAAGAAAAAGAAGACACACCAGAACACACGCTCTTTGAATGTGAGAAATGGAAAGAGGCAAGAGAGGAGTTACACCTAGAGATCAGAGCCGAGAACATGATTGAAGTAATGCTGGCAAGTGAAGAGGGATGGGGTAAAGTAGAGAGATACGTTACGAGTGTCATGAAAGAAAAGGAGAGAATTGAGAGGGAGATAGAACGAACCACCACTGAGAATGGGAGACAGAGGGAAGGATAGAGAGAAGGAGGAAGAGAAAGTGCTTACTGTAGAGTTTGCTGCTACACTAAGGTCAAGGTTGTAACAATCTAGGCACTCGAGATTATAATGTCTACGCTTGTAATTAGCTCTGCAGGTCAAGAAACGAAGAAGGAGATGCTGAATTGCAATTCTATCCACAACTACATCAAGCAGCATAGGTCAAGCAATGCTTACATCGGCAGTGAGGATTTATGTGTCACACACAAGGCGAAAGCAATAATATGTTTGAAATGTATGTAATTTATATACTTACAGGTGGACTGCACAGGACCAGGAGGACGGTGCCAAGGACCACCACACACAGACAGGAGGAACTACGCCAGCTGCTAACCACCGTAGGGGAGTTTTAGTGGTTGGCGTGATCGAGTAGGGAGATAGGGACACACCCCCGGGTGCCGCACGGACGATAAAGGTTCGGGACATGCGGGGGTGGAAGTCGTTCACGATTCCACATAACTGTGTCTCCCTCGGGGGGGCGAACGAGGGAGTAATACTCTCTCGCCCTCCCCCTCGGGGGTGGCACTTTATCACGGAAGGTTTTATACCTTACGTGGGTGGGCAGCTGGCGGACTCCTCAGGTCTATCAGCTGTTGTATGTAAAATGATCGTAAAACTATGTAAAGGGTTTTTCACCCCTTAGAGCCTTAGACGGAATTAAAAGAATGGACGACTGGAAATGGGCCGCACCCTGAAGTAAAATGTTAATTCGGTTTCCGGGGTGAAGGGCTCTAAAAAAAAATATGTATGAAATAAAAAAAAAAAAAAGGTTAGGTTAGGTTAGGTTAGGTAAATAGCAAAGAAAGTATTAAAAATAGAAGGAACCCTAAAGTACAACACTAGCCAACCTAAGGTACCAGAAACGACACTATTAGAATTGGATGATCAAGAGTCAGAGGAAATAGTTACAGTGCAGAAGGAAAAGCAGAATGAAGTAAACTCGATGAAGGAACTAACCAAAAGAACCCCAGATGAAGAAATACCACAAGAGTCAACTTCAGTAAGCGGGATTAAACAGCCCATTATATGTGAAAGGTGCAGAGGGGCAATTAAAAGAGAAGAGGTAGAAATTGGATACATACGAGGGAAGTTGGAAAACAGCGGAATCATGACCCCGGAAGACAAAGAAGAACTTGCAGGAAGAAATTGGCCAGAACACCTCTTTATAAATACCAAAACGAAGAAAGGAAACCCATTCATAGGAACAGTCGAAGATGATACGATCTTAGTTATGAAAAAGAAGGAAAACTCAAGATTGGTGGAAACCGCAATGTCGAGATTCCCAGAGATGACGTCGATGCTGTCGAATAATGAAGATGATGAAGAAGGAGGAATGCAAATAGATCACGAGGAAGGAGAATATAAATGGATGGAGAACACAATAAAAATCGGAGGAGTGACTCAAAGAAGAAGGATCTTTTTGATACAGGAAGAAACGACAACGAACGCGTTCAAAGCTATACAGAAGATAAGAAGAGAACACTCCATCGAGGGAACACTAGGAGTAGTCACCACTGAAAAAGTAGACCGAAGCGCCCTAAGGAAACTCCTGGAAATGGAACTTCGCAACACCGAGAAAGAGATTCGGATTTACGTCCCAAACACCGTTAGCAACAACACAATGATAACCAGACCCCCTCTGAAGATAGAAACGTTCAAGACATTAAACATAAAAATGAAAACCGGAAATGAAGAGAAGTACGATGAGACTCTTAGAGAACTAAAAAAGGAAATTAGCAATGAAGTGGCAAAACAACTGGGAGTGGAAATAACAGGAGTAATGAAGACAGAATCTGGCGATATGAGAATCACTGTAGAAGAAAAAAAAGAAGGAGCACTGTGCGCACTGCAAGAGAAAGTTCAGACAGTCATTGGGCAAGTGGCAGAGTCAGGTATCAGTAGTGGGAGAATCTGGAAAGGAGCCAGAGGGAAAGGAGGATATAAGAGTCTGTTCTTAAGAGAGTTGGAAACGTCAATGACAAGAGAAGAACTAGAGGAAGAACTTAAGAGATTACCTGGGTTATCAGTGAATCATTGGCAAGTTGTCAGCTTGAGACAGACCCAAAGAGGGAATACTCAAACGGCAAAACTAGAAGTCGAGGTGGACTCGGCAAACAGAATGATAAGAGAAGAAACCATTAAGATTGGATGGAACACGGCGCGAGTTGTAGAATGCATAGATGTCCCACGTTGCTTTAACTGTCAGAAACTCGGGCACATGGCACACAACTGTGACGCTAGCAGAGTGGAGAAAGATACGTGCAACAACTGCAACCAAAAGGGACATTTCGCTAAAGACTGCAAAAACAACGTTCTCTGCCGGGATTGCGGTGAGGAAGGTCACAGAAGCGGATCAATGGGTTGCCAGATATTCAGGAAACTGGTTAACCAGGCCAGGCTGGAAAACAAGACACGCCTGAACACAGATCTATTATGACTCAAGCAACTAACCTAAAGTTTCTGCAGATAAACGTTGACCGAAGGAAGGATGCGCATAGCATGCTCGACGCATATAGCCGACATATCAACTCGAATATCATACTCATCAGCGAACCGAACGTCAAAATTGCCTTAGATAAGAAGTACATTGTGGACCAAAACATAGATGCGGCGATCGTAATTCAAGATGACAAACTTCAAGTGGATAAAATCATAAGGAAGAGAGGATATGTATGTGTCAAAACGGCAGACTTAATGGTTGTCAGCGTCTACATTTCCCCTAATGTAGATGATTCAATAGCAGAAGAGGTAATAGGAAACATTTCCAGAGATATAAATGGATGGCAGGGGAAACTAGTCATTGGCGGCGATTTTAATGCTAAAACCAGAGAATGGGGTAACAAAAAGAACGACAGAAGAGGAGACTTGTTACTAGATTGGATGGGATCGGAAAACCTCTACGTTGCAAACCAAGGCGACACACCTACATTCGTGAGAGACCAACAAAACTCGATACTCGACATCACCTTATGTTCTGCGAATACACTACGAGACATTTCGGAGTGGAAAGTACAGGAAAACGAACTTACTCTCAGCCTACATAGGTATATCACATTTAATCTACTCGGGGAAGAGGAAACGATCAAGACATTAAACATAAAAATGAAAACCGGAAATGAAGAGAAGTACGATGAAACACTTAGAGAACTAAAAAAGGAAATTAGCAATGAAGTGGCAAAACAACTGGGAGTGGAAATAACAGGAGTAATGAAGACAAAGTATTTAAATTGTGGGACTTTATTCAGTTCTGTTCCATCTAATTTCACACTACCCGATGGAGTGGTATCTCTGTGTAGTATCAAAACTTCACTCTTTTCCTGGCTGAATCTTATATTATAAGAACTATTAGTCCATATTTTCTTGCTGTTTCTGTCCATGCGTTGATTTGGATCTGGACTTCTTCATTATTATTTCCCCAAAGAACAATATCGTCGGCAAATAGCATAAGGTTTGATTTGCTCCTTCCTATTTTTTCGATGACTGTGTTTTGTATTTCGTTGATAACGTTTATGAAGAGGAGTGGCGAGAGGACTCCACCCTGCTGAAGGCCCGTTGTAATGGCAAATGGCAAAGGTAATGGCATTTTTTTTTATTATTATAATTATTACAGTAATGAAAACAAAATAAATACTTTTTATTTTCATTTATTTTTTCTGACATTGATGTTTCTTACGTCGCGTCGTGTCCTGTCCTGTGAAATATGCCTTGAAGGTCGCAGTGGGCGAATTCATAAAAGGCTTTTTCCTTTCAGCTTACAATGGCCAGCTCTCCTGGATTC
>NW_007377843.1:0-3574 GCF_000475195.1 Diaphorina citri
TGAAAAACTCCTTTTTTTATCATTGAAAATTGTCCCATTAGTTAAATCTCTCATTAAGTCGTTGGTGAAATCCACCATGAATATGTTACTATTGGATTTTATGGACCTGTCCTTGGACCTTCATAAAGTTAGAGTCCCGAATCTCGAGTTTTCAATTAATAATATAATTTACTGATCCAGTATCTTTAATTTCTGGATTTTTTTCTAATTGGACATAGGTACAAATGTCGTTTTCTTAATTAATTTGGCATGTACCTAAAGTTCAAGAATAAAAAAAATTAAAGGTACAGAGAGATAAAGGTAGATACTATTATTGTATAATAGGTAGGTACTCGTAGGAAAATAGTTTTCTACCATCTAAAAAAATCTGGTCTAAAACAACAACAAGGAATGGTATTTGATAAAACAATAGATGAATTCAAATTTCTATCTGGATCTAAATCATTTAATAACAAACTTCTACGAAAAATTCGTTTCATGTATGAACAGAATGTGGTAAATTGGCTTGTGACTTTTAGATTTATTTTTTTACCCTGTAAAAACTGAAAAAATTGGGGTCACTTGCAAATAGACCCTAAAAAAATCTGAAAGAAAAGCGGTTGAAGAATTGAGGGAAATTTTTTACCTCGGATAATTTTACTCAGTGAAACAAAGCTCTATAGAAAATTGAGCATTTAAAAGAAAGCAAAATGATACTTTCGAAACTCACAAATACAACTTGAAGGAAATAGTACCTAGATAATCTTGTCACCTTCCTACCAAACCAGATGGTTGGAATAAGTAGGTGCGATATAAGGATACCAAACTAAGGATTTTGACAAAACCAACAGCAAAAAACTCAAGGTCGGTATGTTTTCTATCAAGTTTTGTAAAAAAAAAAAAAAAAATGTAAGCGCTGAATTATGACTGGAACTTGGCAAATTTGTGTTTGTGACGAATGACGTACAACTTTCTTTTCAAAAGTAGAAAGTACCTACGAGTAGATAGTTAGAAGGTACAAACCTACTCATAGAAAAAGAAGAAGAAAAAGAAAAAGAAGAGGAAGAAAAAGAAGAAGAAGAAGAAGAAGAAGAAGAAGAAGAAGAAGAAGAAGAAGAAGAAAAATAGTTATGTCTGACGTTCTTACAACTTACGTTCTTTTGAAAAGTAGAAAGTACCTACCAGTAGGTATGTAGGTAGGTAGGTACATACCTATAGAAAAAAATGGGTAGGTACATAGAAAAATAGAATAGAATAAATAGGGTACCTACCTATCTACATTCTACTGTAAATGAGTAAATAGCCTATACATGAGGGAATTACACTACTAATAAAAGTAGTCTCCCCCCCCCTTTCATACACATACCTACCTAGTCGTGCATGCATTTAAGCAGGTAGATTTTTATTTGCAGACCTAAAAAAGAGTTGAGGGACACAAAAAATTAGGTAGTAGGTACCTAGTACCTACCTCAAAAGAGCTTTCCAAATTTGTATGAACGCCGTAAAACTATTTGATTATGCAATGTGCGAAGCATTTCCGTCTGAGGCAGGAATTTTCTCATCAAATTCTTCTTACTTCCGTTCCTCAATAGGCCTTGATGTAAAAGAATGTGGCCCTTGAAATATTGCAAAAGAGGCTCTGATGTAAAATCTTCTAAAATAATAATTGCAAAAGATGAGGTTCGTTCTCGGAACGTCTGAATTTCTTCTCTCTTCGCTTTCGAAACGATAAGACCTTAGCAGTTACAGTTCCCTATCTCAAACCTCCAAAACACAATATTAAAGAAAAAAAAAAAAACACCAGTACCTACATATCTTTATGACTATTTTTATATTTTTTTACTCGATTTTTCCTTCATCTAAAACATTCAAAATCGTACTCACTAGATAAAATATTAAAAAATAATACAAGTAATAGTAATTATTACGTTTATATGAAAACATTACAAGTCAGACAATTATTATAAATAAATAGGGAATAATAAATTTAAAAAATATAAAAAAAACATCTTGTCTAGGTGTGAAACATGGATTCTTTACACAAAAGACTTTCTTTTATTTGTTTAAAAAAAAACTGAATTAATCTTTTTTTTTAATCTGTGGAATCCTTTATTCTAGCTGTAGGCTACTCCAATTTTTGTGGTCAAATTATTCTAAAATTAGGTATCTAGAGGACAGGACAGAATTCCATGTCTCAGCTGGAATCGAACCCCCTCTCTCCTTTTAACCAGACGAGCTCCTTTTTTTTTCTCTCTTAAGCGCTTTAACAATGCTTATGGGCATGTCGTTCGCGCTGGTGTTCCTTGAATTATTCATTTAATCAAGGATTATCACTTAATCCTTGATAATTATTATCAAATAATTATCTAACTTGTAAGCATGATATAAAAACATCTATAACACAACAACGAATATAATTAATATAGTTAACCCGGAGGGTAATCGGAAAGTAACAGGAATATGGTTAACCCATCACATGTCAGTAGGTACCAAACTATAACAAGACGTTTAACTTTTGGATTTGAATAAGAATCCGATCTCTTGTTATGATCGGTTTTCCGTGGCAAAGCACGGGCTAGTAATATAAAGGTATCAATGACTCTTTTTTTCCATTACTTTCCGATAAACCATGCCCGGGAGTGAACATTGAGTACAAACGGGTTAAAATATTAGGTTTGTTTAAAACATTAAACTTATTATGTATGAAACATCATTTTGGTTTCATTAGATGAGATATGGTTTGAATACCATTGACCATAGATGATTTATGGAGGCTGTCAAAACAATACCTACTTTCTAATTACTTTAGTATTACGGTACTTTAGTAATAGAAAGTAAAAGACAGGACAATCGTTGGGCAGGTAGATATCCATGGCCATGGACGCTTGAGAGCCATGGGCGGCAGAGTCCATGGATTCCTTGGAGCCTTTGTGACTGCATTGGCGGGAAACGTGGCGGGAGCGAGGAGGGGAAAAACAATCCTGGTAATCAGGAACATCCATGGAGACGGCTTGGCGTTGCAAGATGTGAGGGTTGAGTAGTGCACATCCTCCTGAGGATAAATCAAACAAATTATTGTTAAGACAACTACAATCAGTGTTATTGTCAATGTCAAGACAATCGGATATCCCAAATTGGGACCAAACAACATCAATTTTGTGCACATTTCCACAAATTTGAATGTCAGATTACAAAATTTGACACTATGCTAATACCAGTGTACTCCTACCCTGTCGTAAATCACCCACCTGTCAGCGGATGCAGGGAGTTGCGGCTCGTCTTCTCGCCGCCGGGTCCTAGCCGGGTCGGAGACAGCTTGTACGCTTTGGGGGATATGGGCCCGGAGCCGCCAAGCGCCTTGGTCAAATCCACCAAATTGGGCGCCGACGGGCTCTTGTTGATGCCGCCCCCGGTGCTGGCGGTGCTGAGGTTGGGCGAGAGGAGACTCTTGTCCAGGTTGTTCTGGTGGAGGTTCTTCGAGAACTGGATGAACGCTTGGGTGAGGGCGCGACGGTTGATGTCCGCGCAGGGTGAACCGCCTGAAAATGGGAAACGTTTAAAAATTAGTGTGAGTGATATGCCTTTTTGGCGTTTG
>NW_007377843.1:4415-8411 GCF_000475195.1 Diaphorina citri
AAAAATTTTCTTATTCTTTTTTTGTGAAAAGTTTTTTTTGAAACCATTCCCCCTTCTTTTTTTTTTTTTTTTTTTTTTTTAGTACCTAATTACATTTTTTAGTCAAAAGAATCGTACGGACTTACAGAATATAAGGATATTAGATTCCAACAAAAAGTACAAAGGAACTTTTATTTGTATTTATTAAAGTGTGACAAAGGAACTTAAATCCCTTCAATATTTGCAACAAAGGTCTTTTTGAGGAATTATTGGAAAACTGTTCGCTCACAATAAAAGCTTTAAATGCTCTTTATTTCGATTTTCGATACATTTCCATCGAAGATGAATGAGCTGTAATCCTGTTAAGCTTTGAAATTTTAACGAAAAACTTACAAAAGAATGTGAAAAAATCAATTTTTTTCGACATTGTTTCTCACTTTTATTTCCTATTTTTTTTTCTTTTTCTCACTTTTATTTTCTAGCTTTTCTTCTTCTTCCTGGTTTATATTTAACGTGGAAAAAATCTTGGAAAATATTATGAGCTTCTATTCTCCGACCCATCCACAACCCATCCAACTGCTTGAAAGTTCCTACACGAAGAAAAAAAATCACTTTTATTTTCTAGCTTTTCTTCTTCTTCCTGGTTTATATTTAACGTGGAAAGAATCTTGGAAAATATTATGAGCTTCCATTCTCCGACCCATTCACAACCCATCCAACTGCTTGAAAGTTCCTACACGAAGAAAAAAAATATACTTGTGCACTACCTACTTGAAGTCAGTCTTGAAGTCTATAGAATATAGAAGTTCAAGATGCTTGATAAAATAAAGCGAGGAATTCAGCTAAATGAGAAAAAATTCAAGGCCAAAGTCAATGATGTATTGAAACTGTCTACCCAAAAGCGTTTATTTACCTTCAAGATAAAAAATTCACTAAAATTAATGTCCACCCACGTGGAAAAAAAAACTTCGGCATTTGACCTTTGATTTTTTCGAAATTCTCAAAGTTCAAACAAACAAAATTCGCCAAATTTCCTTCCCCAGTTTGTTTACCTTTTCGCAAGGGAAATAAATAAATACCTACTGGGAAATGGAGATATTATATCCTGTTTTTTCTTCTTCTAAAACGATTTTTTATTATATAAAAATGTTTTTAATGACCAGAAAACAACAAAATTAGAACCCTAATTAGGTAGATTTTTTATTGATAACTTTTTCGTAATTCATTTAAAAAATAAAAGGTAAATAGGTACCTGTGGGAAATCGAGAGATCTTACTCTTTATAAAACGAAACAGAAAAATTGACTAAAGAAACCATTTGTGGATGAAATTTTTTCAAAATAGGGAAGATATACAGTAGCCTCCGTCTCCGTGGCCGAGTGGGTACCACACTAGACTTGCAGGCCGAAGGTCCCGCGTTCGATTCCCGGCGGAGTCGAAGTTTTTTCGGCTCTGTTCTTGGAGTTCGGGGTGCTCTCAGCCTAGCTATTTTAATCGAGTACCTACTGATCAAAGGCCGTATTACTCTTCTCGCCCGTCTGATGAGACATAATTTACGAGATGAGCCTGCGACACACCAGACCACCCAAGTCTAATGTTTTTCATCTTCCAACAAATTTTCATCAGTAAATTCATAGGTTGTTTGTTCAAAGTAAAATGATCCCACAGGCAAGGTACATGTATCAGATCCTTGAAACATTGGGTATAAGTACCAGGCCATAAGACTCAATCGCTATGATCGCTACGAAATAAAAACGGCAACAAAAGACTCGAGAAGAAGAAGAAGGAGGAGGAGGAGAAGGATCAGGAGGAGAAGAAGACAAAGAAGAAGAAGAAAATTTATTTGAGGGGTTTTAATTTAAAGTCACTGAGTCAGTCTAAATACTCGTAGATTGGAGGGTAGTACGTCTGCCTTGTAAGTGAAGAGTGTGCACGATTGCCCTGATAGTCACTCATCTGGATATAAACCACACTCACCGTTGCTTAATACCAGTGATCTATGAAAAATTAGTGCCTTTATCTTGCTACTTGCTATTACTGCGCTGGCTTGGCCCAAAGAAATCAGAGAAGAGCCTGTCAGAGGTATGGATTGGTTGGAATATTTTATTCTTGCACATTGCATAATCAATTTAATTTTACGGCGTTCATACAGAAGATGCTTGATAAAATAAAGCGAGGAATTCAGCTAAATGAGAAAAAATTCAAGGCCAAAGTCAATGATGTATTGAAACTAGGCGTGCATCAGGCACTAGGCACTAGGCTGGTAAATAGAAGGGCGTAAGTTCAATCCTAGCTAAGGCATGGGTACCTGAGGTAATGAATGTTAAAATAGGTAGGTAAAATGTACCTAATTTTGAATAACCTGAGTAGGGTGACAGGTAGCTATATCTATGTTTTAATTTGATGCAAGTAATGTAGTAGGTACCTACTTAAATAAAAGTTGTAACAAAGCTGAACTGTAAACACTTTGTTCATTCTGGTAAAGTTAGAAAGTGGAAACTTGCTCGTAAAGCTACATAATATGTACCTACCTTCCTACCTGCATAAGCGGGTATTACAAACTTTCTAGACCACAACAGAATACCTTGATTTATGCGTCCAACACCTGTTTTATTGCAACAGGTGTCACCTTACGACTCTATTAATAAATAAAAAACTCTTGACTTTTGGTTTTACAAATTTAATATATTTTATCTATACGGGTATTTGGGGTATTACCCCATTCTCAAGATGATATTTAAAGGTACCTACTACATTACTTGCATAAAATTAAATATCATCTTGAGAATGGGGTAACACCCGAAATACGCGTATAGATAAAATATATTAAATTTGTAAAACTAAAAGTCAAGAGTTTTTTATTTAATACTAGTATTGAAAATTTTACAAGTTTCATTTTTTGGTCGTTTATTATAACCTTACAACTGTTCACTGATCATTGAATTCAGCACTGAACATTTCTTGTACATATTTACACTTCGGCTTAAAGCCAGCCGAGTTATCTTGGAAGTTAGAACGTCTGCGCTTGTTAAGCCGTAAGCCCTAGGTTGATTCCCAACCGGGGCGAACCTTTATCAGAAAACAGATAAAGGTTCCCCCGTTCTCGGAACGGCTGAGCCCTCCTATCCTGTCCTCTTTCTCTCTTCGATTTCAGGACGATATGAGAGTGTCCTGTTACAATTCCCTCTATCAAACCTCATAAAAGCCAGCCTAGTTAAGCTTAGTTGGTAGTGCGTCTGCCCTTGTAAGCGCTAGGCTGCGGGTTCGATTCCCGCCGGGGCGGATTTGATCCTGATGGGATTAATGTTCGTTCTCCGGAACGGGCTGCTGTTCCCCTACCTGTCTCTTCTCTCCTTCGATTTCGGGACGATAAAACCATAGCAGTTACAGTTCCTCTGGTCAAACCTCTTAAAAAAAAAAAACCTCATAAAAAACAGGCCGGTTACATTGCCTGCTTTCCTTGACTATACTCGTTATACGACATAATATAAGGAAAAGTAAAAAATGGGATTTTGAGCTAGAAATTAAAATGGGATCTTACCTCCGATCCCAAACTCATGGTCCAGCATATGAGAGGTTGTTGAGGTGTGATGCCTTACATTTTTGATCGCAACTTGTAGAGTTGGTTCAATACTGTTTAGGGAGACAGGGAGTCCGCGTAGAACCTGAAACATAAACGGCGATTTTTTTTTTTTTTTTTTTAATTTTCCACAATAGGTGTATATAACATTTAAATTTTGTGTTGACGCACCTAAAATTGAGAATAAATTAAAAATCATAATATATATTTATTCTCTAACATAGTAACATTTCAGACATACATTGGATAGTAAGTAGTTGTATAGGTAGGTAGAACTCATTGACTAAAGCTAGTCTACTGAAAGGAGTGTTTATTAATAATTTCATTATTACTTCGTACACGTTTGCTTTTCCCTCCTCCTGCCTCCTCCTCCTCCTCCTCCCTCTCTCTCATTCCTCCTCCTCTTCTTCTTTTCTTCTTATTTCCCTCTTCTTCTTC
>NW_007377843.1:8436-73718 GCF_000475195.1 Diaphorina citri
GTTAATTGGAATCCTTTCCTTGTAAAATACTTGAACTTTGGCTACGCACTGCCCATCAATGTCACAGTGGAACTTTTTCTTTACTTTCAGTCTTTAGCAACAAGGAAAAAGACGGTTCTCAGATGTTTAAGCAGGAGAGCAAGCAGCGAAGGAGGAGAATGAAGAAGAAGAAGAAGGACCACAATGCTTGATTACTAGAATCGTGCGACATTAAAACGAGCTTATAACTTTTAATATATCTGTTGGGTGACTTAATGGTGACTTGTAACCTATTGTAGGCTCCTACACAGTCTGATGTTTCATACAGTCCTGACCTCAGACTGGAAATGGCTGTCTTCAGATACCCTATCAGGAGTTTGTAGTTCTGTTTTTTTTTTTTTTTTTTTTTTTTTTTCTTGTGCGATTTTTTTATTTAGCTTTTCGCGTCGTTTTCTTTAGTAAAGTATCTTGAGTAATAGGTACCTACTGTGAGACACCGGTTGACAATCTGTACACACCATTTATTCCTTGAAAAGAAAAAGAAAAAAAAAACAGAAAGAAAAAGGTGAAGAAGAAGGGAGAAAAAAAAAGAAGAAGAAGGGGGAGAAGAAGAAGAAAAACAACAACAACAACAACAACAAAAAGAAGTTCATCGCCATACTTACACTTCAAAGATTTCCTGATGGTAGCGAAACGCCAAATCTGGTTCCAACTGAATCGGATGTGACTGTTTGGACTGAATAGTCACTTCTGAGCATCCTGATGTGATTTCTACTCATCAAAACACCAAAGTCTAGTTCATGGAACACAAAATTGAGAACTTACTCTGGTTTAGAAAAATGAGTTGTAAAAAAAGGACTAGGTACTCTTCTCAGTGGGTCACTCAGTTGATGAGTCAGATTCTACTTTCCTCTGCCTCTAGAGAATTAGTCCATAAGAGCCGAACTTTCTTTTTCGTTGGATCTTGCTGAAATTTAACCGCTTCAAAATCCGGACCGGTACTGAGTAAATATGTCAAATAATATTGAAAATAGTAGGAAATATTGTTTTTTAACTAATAGACAAATCTCCGATACACTCTGACGTGGAGCGACTGAGATATTAGCCGTTAGTGAAAAAGAGAGAATGGTTTGGTCAAGTGTTAATTTCTCCTTTTCCTTTTTCTCCAACTTCTTCTTCTTCTTCTCTTCATTTCTATTTCCTCCTTCTTTTCATCCTCCTTTATCTCCTTTTTCATTATTCTTTTCCTTCTTCTCCAACTTCCTCCCCATTCTTCTTCTTTCTCCTCCTCCCTGTTTCCGTAATTCTATTCTATCTCGCTTCCTTTTTATTATTCATTCATTTTATCATTCATTATTTCACAGCTTACCCTTTTATTTTCCTGCTCTTAAAACGAAAGTAGGAAACCCTCCTATTAAATCTAGGTAGGTAACTACGGGTCTTCTTCTTTTTCTTCGCCTTTTCCCGTATACAGACGGTTTCGGTGTGTTTCGTCAGCCTCTCAATCAGCCCTAACTAGGGTGATTTAGTTTTGGCTACAAATTTTATAAGTGGATGTCCTTCGCACTCAACCTTTGCTCTTTCTTTAGTGAGGGAAATTCAGGCTGGTATGCAAAATAATAAAAGGTAGGTAAATTTAATGTGCTCTACTTAATCTTATTCGCATTTTACGAGGAGTTTTGTAAGAAGTTGCTGAATTGAGCATTGACATTCCAATTAAAAAAAAAAAAAAAAAAATGTTGAAGACTTAAAAATAAGTAATTGATTAGGGAGAAATTTTCCGATTAGATAACAAATTTAATTTTTTACTTTCTATTTTAATTGGAATCTTTTCCTTGTAAAATACTTGAACTTTGCCTAGCGCACTGCCATCAATGTCAAGTGAACTTTTTCTTTATTTCAGTCTTAGAACAAATGAAAAAGACGGTTCTCAGATTTAAGAGGAGAGGAAGAGGAAGGAGGAGAAGAAGAAGAAGAAGAAGGAGAAGAAGAAAATGCTTGATACTAGAATCGTGACATTAAACAGAGTTAATTTTAATAATATTGTTGGGTGACGTTAAATGGTGATTGTACTATTGTAGGTACCTACACAGTCTGATGTCAGACAGTCTGACGTCAGACTGGAAATGGCTGTCTTCAGATACCTATCAGAGTTTTGTAGTTCTGTAAGTTGTAAGTAATGTTTTTTTTTTTTTTTTTTATTTAGCTTTTCGCGTCGTTTTCTTTAGTAAAGTATCTTGAGTAATAGGTACCTACTGTGAGACACCGGTTGACAATCTGTACACACCATTTGTTCCTTGAAAAGAAAAAGAAAAAAAAAAAACAGAAAGAAAATGGTAGAAGAAGGAGAAAGAAGAAGAAGGGAAGAAGAAAAACAACAAGCTATAACAACAACAACAACAACAACATCTCTAACAATACAACAACAACAACGAAAAAGAAGTCCATCGCCATACTTACACCTTCAATATTTCCTGATGGTCAAGCGAAAACACACCAATACAGATTCCAACTGAATTGATGTGACCCTGTTTTGGACTGAATAGTCACTTCTGAGCATGCCTGATGTGATTTTCTACTCATCAACAAAACAGAAAGTCTAGTTGAAGGAACACCAAAATTGAGAACTTAGCTCTGGGTTTAGAAATTTGGAATGTATACTAATTAATGTGCAGAGGTATCGGCCGACCGGCCGCAGAGGCCGACCGGCCGGAGATCGACATCGATGGATGTCGATCGCCGGCCGGTCGATCAGACTGGATTCCTCATTTTGTGATGTAAGTAGGTGTCTACCCAAAAGCGTTTATTTACCTTCAAGATAAAAAATTCACTAAAATTAATGTCCACCCACGTGGAAAAAAAAACTTCTGCATTTGACCTTTGATTTTTTCGAAATTCTCAAAGTTCAAACAAACAAAATTCGCCCAATTCCCTTCCCCAGTTTGTTTACCATTTCGCAAAGGAAATAAATAAATACCTACTGCTGGGAAATGGAGATATTATATCCTGTTTTTTCTTCTTCTAAAACGATTTTTTATTATATAAAAAAATTTTAATGACCAGAAAACAACAAATTTAGAACCCTAATTAGGTAGATTTTTTATTGATAACTTTTTCGTAATTCATTTAAAAAATAAAAGGTAAATAGGTACCTGTGGGAAATCGAGAGATCTTACTCTTTATAAAACGAAACAGAAAAATTGACTAAAGAAACCAAAAACTAATAAAGTTGTGTTGGTAGGTACCTACCTAATTAATCTTTCTTATTGACACATTTCGTAAATCAACCATAAAATCAAACACCAAAAAGGACCCAATACCTGTTTTCAAAAAATGAATAAAAAATTAACTCTCTTCAACACTTCTTCGAAAAATTCGCGAAAAGAAACCAAAAACTAATAAAGTTGTGTTGGTAGGTACCTACCTAATTAATCTTTCCTATTGACACATTTCGTAAATCAACCATACAATCAAACACCAAAAAGGACCCAATACCTGTTTTCAAAAAATGAATAAAAAATTAACTCTCTTCAACACTTCTTCGAAAAATTCGCGATCTTTTCGGAGAGATGTTCACAGCATCTCGATCTGCTCTCGACTGAAATCTCTCTTTGGTTTCCATGGTAACAAGTCCAAAGTTACCCCGTGGTCCCTCAGGTAAACTTTCAACTTTCCCCCCCTTTCCCCTCCCCTTTTTTCCCCTTTTTTGTGAATTTTTTCCCTCTTTGCAGGACGAGTCTATGTGAGAGATCATGGAATTCCTCTTATGAGAGGGTTTTCCCCCAAATGGCCCCCCATGGAGGCTTTTTGCGAGTGCATTTAGGTTATTAGGTCACCCAGTTACGAAGAGCCTATTCATGCGTTTGCAGGCCTGATGCGCGTCAAAGCGTGCGTTTATCTGGTGTGTGCATGCATATGGCCTGTGATTGTGCGTGTAAATCAAGAAAATGTGCCGCTATTTCAGCCACACAAACAGTAGCCTTAAAAGGCAATGAATTAAAGTTTGACTTTAAATAATGAAAATTGAAAACTTTTAATGAACTTTGGACTTTTCATTAAACGTCCTAGTTAGGTTGTAGTGTACGGTAGCACACCTTGTAAGTGCTAGGTCGTGGGTTCAATTTCCGCCCGCGCTGAACTTTATCCAGACAAGGTTCGGTCTCGGAACGGCTGGCTTTCTCCTGTCGTGTCATTTTTTCCCTCTTTGCAGGACGAGTCTATGTGAGAGATCATGGAATTCCTCTAATGAGAGGGTTTTCTCCCAAATGGCCCCCCCATGGAGGCTTTTTGCGAGTGCATTTAGGTTATTAGGTCACCCAGTTACGGAGAGCCTATTCATGCGTTTGCAGGCCTGATGCGCGTCAAAGCGTGCGTTTATGTGGTGTGTGATTGTGCGTGTCAATCACGAACATGTGCCGCTATTTTAGCCACACAAACAGTAGGCTTAAAAGGCAATGAATTATTAAAGTTTGACTTGAAAACTTTTAATTGAGAACTTTGGACTTTTCATTAGGCGTCCTAGTTAGGTTGTAGTGTACGGTAGCACACCTTGTAAGCGCTAGGTCGTGGGTTCAATTTCCGCCCGCGCTGAACTTTATCCAGACAAGGTTCGGTCTCGGAACGGCTGGCTTTCTCCTGTCATGTCATTGCGAGATTCGTTCTTTGCCAACGTGGTAAGCCAGCCTTTGGGCGCGTTAGATCCCATGACCCAGCCTTCAGAGAACACCTGCAAATAATAATAGAATTTTTATAGGAAGGGTAACCAGAGCGTACGCCGTGACGTCAAAGTTCACGAGGTACCGGTATTTTTTAAATCGATTTATCTCGGTATCTAGAAGTCGTAGAAGGAAATTCCGTAGGTCCTCATTTTTCCTGCTCTATGACTTTGAAACATCACCCAAGTAAGCGCAACTGATCTATTATGCCCAAGTCCATTCACTCGTATTCATGAACAAGAGTGATCGTTCTAAGACCAGTCTCAAGTCAAAATTGACCAATCAAATGCCTTGAGACTATGCTTAGCACGAACTTGAGAGCCAGCATTTTGTTCATAAATATGGGTGTAAGAGTCTTTAATAACCTTGTAAAACCTTGTATTAACCTTGTAATAACCTTACCTGAAGGACAATGTTCTATGCCGTCACACCAGAGGCTGGCATTGATACAGGCATCGAGTTCGGGACATCTATGTATACAGTCTGTGATTGACATGGAGGGGCCGTTGATATCTTGAGCAGTTGGAAGCAGAGGACTGTAAGGAGAGAGAGTGGCGATATTTAGAGTACTGCTAATGTCCGAAGTTCACCGCAGTGTTGCCAGATGTACGGTAATTACCGTATTTGTACGGTATTCGAGCTTTGGTACGATAATGTGTACGGTAATGAATTTTATACGATAATGTACGGTAATTTGCTGTAAAAGTACGGTACTATGCAAAAATGTACGACTTTATAAAAGTGGCATACGCTAAAGTACGGCATTTTCAGCAAAATTGAACCGTAATCTCAGCTGACCAGTCTGGCAACACTGCCAGGAGAAGTAAAAATGTACGATATTTCTAGCAGTTTTCAAATTTTCTAGCAGTGTACGGTAATTTGGGAGGATCAATCTGGCAACACTGGTTCACCGTCCCAACCACAACCAAAACACCATTGATGTTGGTCGATACCTTTTAGGATTTATATTTTTAGACCCACGGAGGGACCATTTAGACCTGTATTTTGTATAAATCCAAAAACTTAGCCAGCCTCAGTAATGATAGTGTGTTTGACTTCGCAACTGGAGTTTGGTGGTTCGAGTTCAAGTCATGCCATTATTCGAGGTACTTAAAGTTGGAAACGAACGACATTTGAGACCAGAATTTAAGAATGCTTGAATCCCAAAACTCAATTCTTTAAATCTCAATTCCAATAAATCCCAAAACTTAATTAGGTACTTTAAATCTCAATTCCATTAAATACCAAAACTTAATTTCTTTAAATATTAATTCCTTTAAACCCCAAATCTTAAGTATTTTAAATCCCAAAAAAACTTAATTCTTTTAAATCCAATAACTTACCGTCTGGTGAGTTCCAGCCAGGAGACGGTATACACGCCATGTTCCCGAGGGATGAAATCGATGACGATGTTGCGAGATTCGTTCTTGGCCAAAGTGGTAAGCCAGCCTTTGGGCGCGTTAGATCCCATGACCCAGCCTTCAGAGAACACCTGCAAATAATAATAGAATTTTTATAGGAAGGGTAACCAGAGCGTATGCCGTGACGTCAAAGTTCACGAGGTACCGGTATTTTTTAAATCGATTTATCTCGGTATCTAGAAGTCGTAGAAGAAAATTCCGTAGGTCCTCATTTTTCCTGCTCTATGACTTTGAAACATCACCCAAGTAAGCGCAACTGATCTATTATGCCCAAGTCCATTCCATGATGTTAAACCTTGAAAAAAAATCTACAGGATGTTTTTCTGGATGGAAAAACCCCGCAACATTTCCACCCTTTACCTCAACATTTCCACCGTTTACCTCAACGTTTCCATACCTCAACAATATGGTGCCGCTGGCTGTACACTGGACTCGGGCACACCACTGTCATGTCTTCCTTTTTTTCACTTTCGGGACGATAAGGCCTTCGGTGTCACAATTTCACCCATCAAACCTCAAAGCAAGAAATAAGAAAAGAACAAACACGTGGATTTTTTTTTATAAAATAGAATTTATTAAACATTTCAATAGAATATTTTTTTGTTTAGATATATTTCTACAAGAGATTTAAAGAATTTGTTTTGTTTAAGGTACCTATTGTATGGTTTTTAGTCACTAGCTGGTAGGTAAAACCGTAGCCGGCTGTCACTTTTGAGCAAAATCCTTAACTCTTACGTGTCCAGAATTGACCCTACCATCCGGGATAAATGCCTGCTCTGTCACGAAAGCCCGCACGACAATAACCCTACCACACTTACACACACGGACCTCTGGATGAGGCCGGTACAGGTGACTGAATTCCTGAACCTACCCCTGGGACAAGAGTTTGGAGAGGAGTCCTGATCCGCTGTTACTGTACAACAACTTACTTTTGAGCAAAGGAGCAGAGGCAGTGTTTGGGCACTTTGGCGGCATCCGGAGAACTCAGTTCGGCTATTAGAAGGTAGGCCGTACTGTTGCCGATACATTGAAGGCGGCCAGTGTCCGGATTCAGATGGGTCGTGCAGCTGGTGCGGTTGTTGGTCTGCAAACTGGTGATGGTGACGCGGACCCGTTCCCCACGCTGCGCTTCGAATCGGTAGTTACACCTGGAAGCAAAGACCAGAAGTTTAGTGAACTGAGGAACTTGGACAAAAGGTCTCTAAAGGACCAAGCAGCAGACCCTCAGGACCCAAAATCTAAAGGTGTGTCCGAACATAGTCGACCGGCCATCAATCGATGAGGTTTTTTTTAAAAAAAAGAGGTTTGACAGAGGGAACTGTAACTGCTATGGTATTATCGTCCCGAAATCGAAGAGAGAAGGAAGACAGGATAGGAGAAAGCCAACCGTTCCGAGAACGAACATTATCCCAGCAGGATAAAATCCGCCCCGGGCGAGAATAGAACCCGCAGCCTAGCGCTTACAAGGCAGACGCACTACCAACTAAGCTAACTAGGCTGGCTTCGATGAGGTAAATCTGTGTTGCCGAGGCAGTGTGGACGGTTCAGTCAAAGTCGATCGACAGCCAGGTCGACTATTTGCGGAATTTCCTGTAAGTGAACATGTTATCAAAATCTGACTAAACGGTGCTTTGGGGAGTTGTAGAGGACCAAACAAGCAGATAAACTAAAGGAGAAAACAGTAAGATGCGATCCGGAATTTGGAAATAGTGTTTCAATATTGTACATTGACGTCATACTACAGTTACCAGTCAACACTCAAATACAAAAAAAAGTACATACGCAAATACTCGTACATGTGGACTGCGGTTCAGTACGAGCCAATTAAACATGACTAGAGACCAACGCCCTGGTGTATGGCTGATAAAAGAATAGAACCCGCAGCCTAGCGCTTACAAGGCAGACGCACTACCAACTAAGCTAACTAGGCTGGCTTCGATGAGGTAAATCTGTGTTGCCGAGGCAGTGTGGACGGTTCAGTCAACGTCGATCGACAGCCGGTTGAGTATTTGTGGAATTTTCTGTAAGTGAACATGTTATCAAAATCTGACTAAACGGTGCTTTGGGGAGTTGTAGAGGACCAAACAAGCAGATAAACTAAAGGAGAAACTTCGTTGCAGCTACAACGCTACAATAACACGGACATGCCCGATCCCATCCGGAGCTCACCGACCTCATCCGATCCTAAACGGTCGTCACGCGATCAATCTCGACGTATCGGATCGTCGCGCTGTCGTCCAACCCTCATTTTGTGATGTAAGTAGGTGTCTACCCAAAACCGTTTATTTACCTTCAAGATAAAAAATTCACTAGAAATAATGTCCACCCACGTGGAAAAAAAAACTTCTGCATTTGACCTTTGATTTTTTCGAAATTCTCAAAGTTCAAACAAACAAAATTCGCCCAATTCCCTTCCCCAGTTTGTTTACCATTTCGCAAAGGAAATAAATAAATACCTACTGCTGGGAAATGGAGATATTATATCCTGTTTTTTCTTCTTCTAAAACGATTTTTTTTTTTTTTTTTTTTAATAAAAATGTTTTTAATGACCAGAAAACAACAAATTTAGGACCCTAATTGAAATTTTCACTGATATATTTTTCATAAATTATTTAAAAATTCAAAGGTCTGTCTCCTGTATTAAATGAAACAGAAAATAATGTCTTTAATGACCAGAAACTAATAAATTTGGGTAGTTGCCTACCTAATCAAACTTTCTTAATGACAACTTTTATGATAAACCATAAAATCAAACACCAAAAAGGACTCAATACCTGTTTCCAAAAAAATAAATTAAAAATTAACTCTCTTCAACACTTTTTCGAAAAATTCGCGATCTTTTCGGAGAGATGTTCACAGCATCCCGATCTGCTCTCGACTGAAATCTCTCTTCGGTTTCCATGGTAACAAGTCCAAAGTTACCCCGTGGTCCCTCAGGTAAACTTTCAACTTTTCCCCCCTTTCCCCTCCCCTTTTTTCCCTTTTTTGTGATTTTTTCCCTCTTTGCAGGACGAGTCTATGTGAGAGATCATGGAATTTCTCTTATGAGAGGGTTTTCCCCCAAATGGCCCCCCATGGAGGCTTTTTGCGAGTGCATTTAGGTTATTAGGTCACCCAGTTACGGCGAGCCTATTCATGCGTTTACAGGCCTGATGCGCGTCAAACCCCATCAGGATAAAATCCGCCCCGGGCGGGAATCGAACCCACGGCCTAGCGCTTACAAGGCAGACGCACTACCCCCAGTTACGGCGAGCCTATTCATGCGTTTACAGGCCTGATGCGCGTCAAAGCGTGCGTTTATGTGGTGTGTGCATGCATATGGCGTGTGATTGTGCGTGTAAATCACGAACATGTGCCGCTATTTTAGCCACACAAACAGTAGGCTTACTCGTATAAGGCAATAAATTAAAGTTTGACTTTAAATGAAAATTGAAAACTTTTAATTGAGAACTTTGGACTTTTCATTAGGCGTCCTAGTTAGGTTGTAGTGTACGGTAGCACACCTTGTGAGCGCTAGAACTTTGTAAAACCTTGTATTAAGATTAACCTTGTAATTATTGTTTTAACCTTGTAGTAACCTTACCTGAAGGACAATGTTCTATGCCGTCACACCAGAGGCTGGCATTGATACAGGCATCGAGTTCGGGACATCTATGTATACAGAGCGCTAGGTCGTGGGTTCAATAATTTCCACTCGCGCTGAACTTTATCCAGACAAGGAACGGCTGGCTTTCTCCTGTCATGTCTTCCTTTTTTTTTAATTTTCGGGACGATAAGGCCTTCGGTGTCACAATTTCACCCATCAAACCTCAAAGAAATAAGAAAAGAACAAACACGTGTAATTTTTTATAAAATAGAATTTATTAAACATTTCAATAGAATATTTATTTAGATATATTTCTACAAGAGATTTAAAGAATTTGTTTTGTTTAAGGTACCTATTGTATGGTTTTTAGTCACTAGCTGGTAGGTAAAATAAC
Organism: Diaphorina citri; assembly: GCF_000475195.1. NCBI lineage: Eukaryota > Metazoa > Arthropoda > Insecta > Hemiptera > Psyllidae > Diaphorina > Diaphorina citri. Next base: position 18,532 of record NW_007377843.1, read on the forward strand.
TTTGAAAATTTTCTAATAAATTAATTTAAAGTAGAGGAAGGATCGCCCATTTGAAAGGTCGAAAAATTTGACTGCGATGGATTTTTTCTTCTTCTTCTTCTTCTTCTTCGATAAAAATTCACAAAAGGGAAGAAAATAAATATGAAAAGGAGATGATCTTTTTTAATTTTCTTTTTCTCTCATTCTTCTTCTTCTTCTTCTTCTCCTTCTTATTTTTCTTTTTTTCTTCTTCTTCTCCTTCTTCTTCTTCTTCTTCTCCTTCTTCTTATTTTTCTTTCTTTTTCTTCCTCTTGTTTTTGCCTTTTCCCGAGTTCAGGCGGGGTCAATCAGTCCTAGCTGTCCTAACTAGGGTGATTGTTTGGGGCTGACATTTGGTTTTCGCTACAAACGTACAAACCAATGGCTTCTTTTTATCCTATTGTTAATTAAAAATCAAAATTCTGCGACCTTTGAGTGATTCTTCCTCAGTAAATTTTGATTAAATTTGCTAATAAATGAGCTTAACAGACAGAAGGACTTATGGAAATTTGACCTGTGTGGGGTCAAACGGCCTGTGGAGGTTAGGAAATAACTTACACTGTTATCCGCTTCATGATTTTAAATGGGAAGTAGCGCTAGTGTCAGTCTTGTAGAGGTTAGAAAACAACTTGCACTATCGGCCGCATCATGATTTTAAATGGGAAATAGCGCTAGTGTCAGTCTTGTAGAGGTTAGAAAACAACTTGCACTATTATCCGCATCATGATTTTAAATGGGAGATAGCGCTAGTGTCAGTTTCCATCAGTTCCTCCCGTCTGTCTTGCTCCTAATAAAGATGTGCAGTGAGTGAGTTGTAAAAAAAGGACTACTCTTCTCAGTGGGTCACTCAGTTTGATGAGTCAGATTCTACTCATAGGCGGTTCTTGCCTAAATTTTTGGGGGGGCTTGATTTTGAAGGTAAACCTTCAAAATTTTGATTTAGCTTTATGTAAAAAATCTGGTGTGAACATCACACGACTTTCCTTATCCTATTGAATGATGCTTATTTGAGTATTATTTTAAAATTGTACCTTTGTTTATTATTATTACCTTCTTCATTGTATTGTATTATAATCAAAATAAAGAAAAAACTTTACATTACATTACATTATTTTACCCTAACTTTTACCATATCTCTAACCGTTTAGTCGGTATAGCTGAAAACCGCCAAAAAACGGTCGAAATCCGTCCAAAATGTATACAGTCTGTGATTGACATGGAGGGGCCGTTGATATCTTGAGCAGTTGGAAGCAGAGGACTGTAAGGAGAGATAGTGGCAATATTTAGAGTACTGCTAATGTCCGAAGTCCACCGTCCCGGCCGTCCCAACCACAACCAAAACACCATTGATGTTGGTCGATACCTTTTAGGATTTATATTATTAGACCCACGGAGGGACCATTTAGACCTGTATTTTGTATAAATTCAAAAACTTAGCCACCCTCAGTAATGATAGTGTGTTTGACTTCGCAACTAGAGTTTGGTGGTTCGAGTTCAAGTCATGCCATTATTCGAGGTACTTAAAGTTGGAAACGAACGACATTTGAGACCAGAATTTAAGAATGCTTGAATCCCAAAACTTAATTCTTTAAATCTCAATTCCATTAAATCCCAAAACTTAGGTAATTGCTTTAAATCTCAATTCCATTAAATCCCAAAACTTAATTTCTTGAAATATTAATTCCTTTAAACCCCAAAACTTAATTATTTGAAATACCAAAAAACTTAATTCTTTTAAATCCAATAACTTACCGTCTGGTGAGTTCTAGCCAGGAGACGCTATACACGCCATGTTCCCGAGGGATGAAATCGATCACGATATTGCGGGATTCGTTCTTGGCCAACGTGGTAAGCCAGCCTTTGGGCGCGTTAGATCCCATAACCCAGCCTTCAGAGAACACCTGCGAATAATAATAGAATCTTTATAGGAAGGGTAACCAGATTAGGTGAGGTTAACATTAACATCCTAGGCGGCCTCTATCGTCTATCACCTAACCCTTAGGGTGCCATAAAAAGCCCACTCCGAGGCTTAGGTGTAGGGGAAAACAGCCCTAAAGGATGGGTTAAGCTTCTAGGAATCTAAGATCTACGAACCCTTAAGGTGTGTCCAAACATGGTCGAACGGCGTTGATTGACGAGGTGGATCTATGTTAACAAGGCAATGTGGACGTGTCAGTCGACATCGATCGACAACCGGTCGACTATACGTGGACACAGCTTTAGAGCTGTATTATTATGTGGTCAAATTCTCAAATGCTCGTTGAATGCACCAGTTCTCAATGGATCACTGAAGATAGGTAACGTTCCGTAGTGTTTTTGGTAACCTGATAGGTGACCATTTGAACAATCGTGTTCTACTGGCTTTTCTCGGCCCCAATAGAGTGAGGTTAATGGAAAGAGACAGGTGGCTTGTCGCTGAATTGAGAATGAAATCCCAGGTACTACATAAAAGACCTCGAAGCAGTTACATCTTTGAGCCCCTACGTATTCTTTGGGACCTAAGGAATTATGCCCAAGTCCATTCCGTGATGTTACACCTTGAAAAAAATCTACAGGATGTTTTTCTGGATGGAGAAACCCCACAACATTTCCACCGATTACCTCAACATTTCCACCGTTTACCTCAACGTTTCCATACCTCAACAATATGGTGCCGCTGGCTGTACACTGGACTCGGGCACACCACCGTATGAAGCGACTCGCCCGAGTGAATCGACACGCGATTGGGCGTCGCGCATTGAAAGTCGCCCAGGGTGCTGTCGGTGCGGTTGGTGGTTTCGCGCCAGTTGGAGTTGGGCAGGAAGACTCCGGTCATTTTGACGTAGAGGAACGTTGTCGGGGAGCTGGGCTCGATGATCCACGGATGACCCTCGCAGTTGATCTGAGGAGGAGGTGGAAAGTTGATTAGAGAAAAGGTTCGAGCCCCTACGAATGACATAAAAAATAGAATACGTTTACGTAACCTTGGAGGCACGGAAGGTAACTGACTAGATAGGAAATTCACACACCATTAATATCCAAATTTCGACTTTGGGCCTTTTTTTTCCAGCAATGAAGTACCTACCAACCAGGAATTATTGAAGAACTGTAGCCTGTTCAAAAATAAAAAATAATAATAAAAAAAAAGTGAAATAACAAAAGTTAAAAGTGATAGTAATAATTTGCAACAGGAGCTACTTTTGATTACAAAATGGCTGCCCTAAAGTCCCTACGATAGAGATTTTCATTAGACCATACTTTCGTGAAACAGGCTACAGTAGAGGATCTTTACGGGATCAATTTTGAGAACTGTCTCCTAATAGAACTATTTCTATTTTCTACTAAATTTCTTATTTCAGTAGAACTAAAAAGTAGGTAAGATCGGGCATTAGTAATATAAAGGTATGTTAACACATAGTCGATCGATGTGAGATGTGTGGACACACCTTTACATTGATTGAAGCTGTTCCTAAACACGCGATTGGCCGTCGCGCATTGAAAGTCGCCCAGGCTGCTATCGCTGCGGTTGGTCGCTTCCCGCCAGTTGGAGTTGGGCAGGAAGACTCCGGTCATTTTGACGTAGAGGAACGTCGTCGGGGAGCTGGGCTCGATGATCCACGGATGACCCTCGCAGTTGATCTGAGGAGGAGTGGAAAGTTGATTAGAGAAAAGGTTCGGGCCCCTACGAATGACATAAAAAATAGAATACGTTTACGTATCCTTGGAGTCACGGAAGGTAACTGACTAGATAGGAAATTCACACACCATTAATATCCAAATTTCGACTTTGTGCCTTTTTTTCCAGCAATGAAGTACCTACCAACCAGGAATTATTGAAGAACTGTAGCCTGTTCAAAAATAAATAAATAAAAATAAAAAGTGAAATAACCAAAGTTTAAAGTGATAGTAATAATTTGCTTCAGGAGGTACTTTTGATTACAAGATGGCTGCCTTAAAGTCCCTACGATAGAGATTTTCATTAGACCAAACTTTCGTGAAACAGGCTACAGTAGAGGGACCTTTACGGGATCAATTTTGAGAACTGTCTCCTCTCTCCTAATAGAACTATTTCTATTTTCTACTAAATTTCTTATTTGAGTAGAACTCCGACAGTTCTCTGTTCATGGGAGGGGGGTTTCTTTGACATCACCCATTTGATTTACACAGGCCCTTCACTCTGGATTAACTGAAATCTCTCCGTGGTAAGATCAGGCATTAGTAATATAAAGGTATGTTAACACATAGTCGATCGATGTGAGATGTGTGGACACACCTTTACATTGATTGCTGCGGTTGGTCGCTTCGCGCCAGTTGGAGTTGGGCAGGAAGACTCCGGTCATTTTGACGTAGAGGAACGTTGTCGGGGAGGTGGGCTCGATGATCCACGGATGACCCTCGCAGTTGATCTGAGGAGGAGTGGAAAGTTGATTAGAGGAAAGGTTCGAGCCCCTTCGAATTTCGAATGACATAAAAAATAGAATAAGTTAACGTAGCCTTGGAGTCACGGAAGGTAACTGACTAGATAGGAAATTCACACACCATTAATATCCAAATTTCGATCTTGGGCCTTTTTTTCCAGCAATGAAGTACCTACCAACCAGGAATTATTGAAGAACTGTAGCCTGTTCAAAAATAAATAGGTACCTAATAATAAAAATATGTAATAACAAAAGTTAAAAGTGATAATAATAATTTGCATCAGGAGGTACTTTTGATTACAAGATGGCTGCCCTAAAGTCCGTACGATAGAGTTTTTCATTAGACCATACTTTCGTGAAACAGGCTACAGTAGAGGGACCTTTACGGGATCAATTTTGAGAACTGTCTCCTAGTAGAACTATTTCTATTTTCCACTAAATTTCTTATTTCAGTAGAACTCCGACAGTTTTTTTTTTCATGGGAGGGGGGTTTTTTGACATCTCCCATTTGATTTACACAGGCCCCTCACTCTGGATTAACCGAAATCTCTCTGTGGTAAGATCAGGCATTAGTAATATAAAGGTATGTTAACACATAGTCGATCGATGTGAGATGTGTGGACACACCTTTACATTGATTGTCGTTGGATCTCGCTGAAATTTAACCGCTTCTAACTCCGGACCGGTACTGAGTAAATATGTCAAATAATAGTGAAAATAGTAGGAAATATTGTTTTTTAACTAATAGACAAAAAATGTCCGATGCACTCTGACGTGGAGCGACTGAGATATTAGCGAAAAAGAGAGAATGGTTAGGTCAAGTTTGGTGTGACTTTAATGTAGGCCTCGGCTCTCCTGGGTTAGGGGGTTGAAGATTAAGTTACATGTTTAACACCCTACAAGTCCTATAACTACTAATTAGGTAAGTCCTTAAAGGTATAGGGAGTTTGGATCTGACTCATTGATTGAGTAGTTCACTGAAAAGAGTAGTTCTTTTTTCATAACTCACTCTCTCAACACATCTCCTCTAATGGGTAAAGAGGTAGACTATAAAAAGGCTAGCTGTTCCTAGTTCTTACCTCTTCCTGGTTGAGTCCCGGGGACCTCAGAAAGATTTCGCCACTGGTCCCGGACAGTCTCCGGTTGAGTGTGCAGACCGGCGAGCGGATGAACTCATACGTAGCGTCGAAATGAAGCTGGCGATAATCCTCAGATGAGTTCATGTGGGTGAGGACAAAGTCCAGCTGGAGGTGATTGCTGTGCGAGACGAATGTGAATGGAAGATGTCTAGAGGAGAGAACAAAATATTTTATTTACACTCTAAGCGACAAGGCCATGTGTGAGAGAGCAAAATATATTAGCTAGAAGACGGTCTGGTTGGGGGAGAGCATGGGAAATTTCAGGCTGGCCAAATTTTTCATAGCCAAAACCAAATCTCTTATTTTTTGATCTAAAAAGGTCGCAGTAACATAGGGTTTACGTGCAGACCGGCGAGCGGATGAACTCATACGTAGCGTCGAAATGAAGCTGGCGATAATCCTCGGATGAGTTCATGTGGGTGAGGACAAAACTATACATTATACAAGAAATTAATTATATCGACTCAAAAAAGGGGGATTTTTGGTCTAAAAAATGACAATACCTATTTTGATTTGTAAAATAAATATTATTTGATCAAAAAAATCTACTAAGTAAAATGGAACATTACCCACTTTTTGGGCACATAGATTAAAGGTAAAAGCATACTACTATCACGTCACGTGAGCTCACGTGACGTGATAGTAGTGTGTTTCTACCTTAAGAATTTCATAATAAGTGTAAAGATTTTTTCCTAAATTTAAAACCTAACATTTCTTTATAAAAGAAATTAACCATGGAAAAATTGGAGAATTTTTTTTGGCTTATTTTGCCTCCGACTTGGCGTGTTAAGCAACGTTGAGCGTGGCATGTAACTGGACGGGTAGACAGGTAACTATCTTACACAGTAAGATGCGATCCGGAATTTCGAAATAGTGTTTCAATATTGTACAATGACGTCATGCTACAGTTACCAGTCAACACTCAAATACAAAAAAAGTACATATGCAAATACTCGTACATGTGGACTGCGGTTCAGGACGAGCCAATTAAACATGACTAGAGACCAACGCCCTGGTGTATGGCTGATAAAAGAGCTATTTTCTCTATTTTATCGTCACCTTTCGGCTATAGCTAAAGCCGCTACAACAACATTACCCCCCTTCGTTGCAGCTACAACGCTACAATAACACGGACATGCCCGATTCCATCCGGAGCTCACCGACCTCATCCGATCCTAAACGGTCGTCACGCGATCAATCTCGACGTATCGGATCGTCGCGCTGTCGTCCAACTTTACACTCTAAGCGACGAGGCCATGTGTGAGAGAACAAAATATATTAGCTAGAAAACGGTCTGGTTGGGGAGAGCAAGGGAAATTTCAGGCTGGCCAAATTTTTCATAGCCAAAACCAAATCTCTATTTTTTTTATCTAAAAAGGTCGCAGTAACATTGGGTTTAAATAGCCGATGGTCCTTCTCATGCCAATAGCTTACACGGCGCAGTGGCCGCAGCCCGCTGTCACTCTTACGTGTCCAGAATTGACCCTACCATCCGGGATAAATGCCTACTCTGTCACGAAAGCCCGCACGACAATAACCCTACCACACTTACACCCATAGACCTCTGGATGAGGCCGGTACAGGTGACTGAATTCCTGAACCTACCCCTGGGACAAGAGTTTGGAGAGGAGTCCTGATCCGCTGTTAACGTACGCCGACGACGCTTTCGCATAGTCGACACCGTTCAGTATCGCGTCCGTGTCGCGACAAGAGGCGATTGACGACGGATCCGCTAGGCTGCTGGTCGCGACGGTTTTGGTCGCGAGGCGATGGTGGTAGGCGCGACACGCGATGAGAAGAAGGGAGGAGCAGAGGATGATGAACATGAGACAGAGGAGGAGAAGGTAGAGGGCGGGCAGCTGGAAGAGCTTGAGACAGTGGAAGATGGACTCGTCGTAGCCTGGAAATTGGAAATAGAATAGAACAAAATGTAGTAGAATAGAATGCAATAAAATGAAATAAAATAGAATAGAACAAAATGTAGTAGAATAGAATACAATAAAATTAAATAAAATAGAACATTTTTTTTTTTTTTCATTTTTTAAAGATGTTTTAGCCCCCCGCTCTGTGATCGAAATTCGAATAGTTAAAAGCTTTGACTCTCAACGTGTCGCACCAAAGCGTCATTTTCTGACCAATCTTTGCAGTTCCTGGATCAGCATGGATGTACCTACCTTCTACTTGTAGTATGTTGTAGGTAAGTGGTTCTGAGATACAATCTACGAGTATACGTAGGTATAGAAGAAACCTTCTAGGAGGTTCTGTAGTCTTAGGGAGGTTCTATATTTATTTATACACTTATGTTATTACTTTTTTTTAAAAAAAGTAAACTATTTCAATCAATCAGTCAATCGAGTTAAAACTTAATAACAGACCCAAATTGGGTGAATGGATAAATGAACTTCGAATGGGACTTGTTCACTTACGTCAAATTGGGCGAGCCTCCCCGCCCGAACAGGAACACATTTTTGGGCGACTGCACCTTGAACTCTGACTGGTGGGACATGGGGTTCTTGGAGGTGGTGAACTTTCGACTGCACGCGGCGCCCTCTACCCACTGGTCGCCATCTTGGTGGAGGTCCACGAACTCGTAGAGGGCTCGAAACGACACGGGTCTGAAAAATGAAGGGGAAGGGCCCTCATAATGGGAATAGACGAATCTACAGCTTAACCCCAAACACAAGAAGCCCAATCTGAGGCTTAGGTGGAGGGGCTAGACAGCACTAAAGGATGGGTTAAGATTCTACGAATCGAATCCCATCTACTGGCTTCATGTAAACACCACGAAAGCCATCGGCGATAGCACATTGAATGCACTAGTTTCCGACGGATTACGAAATCAAGCAACTTTGTAAGTGGTCGATACCTATCTATACATATGGACGAGTAACCATTTTGGAGACACTTTCTGCTGGCCGTTTGCGACACAACACAGGCTGGGTGGGGTAATTTGTGTAACTGGATATCTTGTCGCCGAATAGAAGATGAAACATCCGTCTAGGGTTGTCCTTAGCTATAAAAGAAAAGGTTAACCCTGAAAAACTTTGGAAGACCCAAAAACTTACCTCAGAGTTGTGGATTCCACTACAGTCAGTTCCAGAGTGAGAGAATCAGTGCTCGACAGAAACGACTCCGCCAGGGAGCAAGGCCGGGGTGAGGTAGAATACAGAGTGTGCTCGCATGACTTGGGGATGTGGTCTTTGCAATATCGGGATAGTAAAGTGAGATTGCTGTTGTATTGAGAGGGACTGGAGCTGGATTGATCACTGGAAAAGCAGGAAAAAAGTGGTTGAATGGAAGACATCCCTCAGGAGAGCTGACCCCCGTCAATAAAGTCCTTAATAGTTAAAGACCGTGACTTTAAACCTACACAAAACAAACTAACCTTCCTCACTGGTGCAGTTGTTAAAGCGTTGGACTTTGGATCGGGAGGTTGGTGGTTTGAATTCAAGTCAAGTCATAAAATTTATCTAGGTGTAATAGTCGGGGAACGAGTCTGGCTGAGGGACTATAAACAGAGAGTAGATCAGCGTCTTGCTAGGGGACTATAAACAGGGAGAAGACTAGCCCAAATTTCCTCACGCTATATCAATAGCGAAGGTTGAGTGCGAAGGGCATCCCACTCGGAAAATTTGGTTTAGCCAAAACCAGTTGGCCTCAAAGCGATCACTCTAAAGCTGATTGAGAGGCCGACGACAAACGCCGGCCCCATCTGAACATGGGAAAAGGCGAAGAAGAAGAAATAATCGGGGAACGATATTTGTGACAAGCATTTAAATATGGTTAACACAATTAAAATTCCCCTTTCCTACATAAAATAAGCTTCTAGCCTTAGCATTCATAACTGGGAAATATTGTGTCTCTTTCTGATGAGAGGCATATTATGGGATGGGCATGTTACGACACAGACCAGAAGAGTCTAATGTAGCGGTTGTTTCATCGCTAAGAAATAAAAACGACGGTGAAACACTCATCCATAAATCATAATGAGAGGCTGACGACAAACGCCGACCCGATCTGAACATGGGAAAAGGCGAAGAAGAAGAAGAAGAAGAAGAAGAAGAAGAAAAAATCGGGGAACGATACTTGTGACAAGCATTTAAATATGCTTAATACAATTAAAATTCCCCTTTCCTACATAAAATAAGCTTCTAGCCATAGCATTCATAACTGGGAAAAATTGTGTCTCTTTCTGATGAGAGGCATACTATGGGATGGGCATGCTACGACACAGACCAGAAGAGTCTAATGTAGCGGTTGTTTCATCGCTAAGAAATAAAAACGACGGTGAAACACTCATCCATAAATCATAACTCACCAATACACATCCGTGCACGCCGGAAACGCTCGGATGTTACCATCCCAGATCTGCAACCGCGTGCTGCAATCCGGAGGTCCCGTGTTCGACGTCTCGGTGGGCGAAACTTTGCTCGATGGGGCCACATGGTATTTGAGCACCGAAAGCCAGACACGATACCGAGTATGCACGATCTTAGCCGAAGAAGACTTGCGTCGCGATAGCTCCTGGTAGCGCGTCGGAGGCGTGGCTCCAGGTTCGTGACCTGGGAGAGACAGAAATTTTACTTGATTTAAAAGAATTTCTCGCACTTGGGAACAGCGGGCTTGCTCCTATCGTGTTCTTTTAAGAGTTTTAATCTTGTTCGGTGTATATAACATTATAATTCTATGTTGGCACACTATAATAAATATTAATAATAAAAAAAAAATCTTGTTCGAAAGAGAAAACTAAATAATAATAGTGCTTATACTGGTCGCATAGGACTGAAAAATGCCTTTACTTCAGCAGTAGGCTACTACTATTATTGTGGTCAAATTCTCAAATTATATTGAGGATAAAATTCCATACCTCGGCTGGGATTGAACCCACACCCTCCTGTTTACCAGGCGAGCGCCTTGACCACTACACCACCGAGGCAGGTTCAGGAATGGTAAATGTGAAATGGTCTGAACGCAGGACAGAAAATAGAGAAAATCCTCAGCTAGACAAAGAGAGAGAGGGATACAAAAATAAGGAGCCGGAGAAATACAAAAATAAGGAGAAGGATAAGAAGAAGGAGAAAAGGAAAGGGAGAGAGACGGAGGTAGAAAAAGAAGGAACTTGAATAAAAGAAGAAGTGCTAGGCTGGTTAGGGTTAGCTGTTCTCCTCCCTGTTTATAGTCCCACAGCCAAGAACCCTTTGAGGAACTGCCAGCTTGCTAGGCTGGTTAGGGTTAGCTGTTCTCCTCCCTGTTTATAGTCCCACAGCCACCTCTCTGTTTAATGTCCCCTAGCCAGACAATTCAGTCAATCGAGTTAAAACTTAATAACAGATCCAAATTGGGTGAATGGATAAATGAACTTCGAATTGGACTTGTTCACTTACGTCAAATTGGGCGAGCCTCCCCGCCCGAACAGGAACACATTTTTGGGCGACTGCACCTTGAACTCTGACTGGTGGGACATGGGGTTCTTGGAGGTGGTGAACTTTCGACTGCACGCGGCGCCCTCTACCCACTGGTCGCCATCTTGGTGGAGGTCCACGAACTCGTAAAGGGCTCGAAACGACACGGGTCTGAAAAATGAGGGGGGTGGGAAGAGGTTAGTTGGAAGATTGTTGTTTCTAGATACCTAGCAAATTACTCGGATTCTTCAGAAGCTCAAGTTCCAGTTACTGGCTTCATGTAAACACCACTAAAGCCATCGGCGCCAGCGATAGCACGTTGAATGCACAATGCACGAACTAGTTCCCGGCGCGACGGAGCAATGGCGATAAGCAACTTTGTCTGTGTTAATAAATGGACGAGAGACCATGCTGGCACCACACAGGCTGGGTGATAATGTGAGTAGTCGGGTAATTTGTCGGAGAACTTAGCTTAAACCCTCCGTCGTGATATGACCTTGGCTATGAAAAAAACGGCCGTAAAACCCTGAAAAACTAAGGGGCCAAAACTTACCTCAGGGTTGTGGATTCCACCACCGTCAGTTCCAGAGTGAGAGAATCGGTGCTCGACAGAAAAGACTCCGCGAGGGAGCAAGGCCGGGGTGAGGTAGAATAGAGAGTATGCTCGCATGACTTGGGGATGTGGTCTTTGCAATATCGGGATAGTAACGTGAGATTGCTGTTGTATTGAGAAGAACTGGAGCTGGATTGATCACTGGAAAAGCAGGAAAAAGTGGTTGAATGGAAGACATCCCTCAGGAGAGCTGACCCCCGTCAATAAAGTCCTTAATAGTTAAAGACAGTGACTTTAAACCTACACAAAACAAACTAACCTTCCTCACTGGTGAAGACTAGCCCAAATTTCCTCACGCTATATCAATAGCGAAGGTTTAGTGCAAAGGGCATCCCACTCGGAAAATTTTGTTTAGCCAAAACCAGTTGGCGTCAAAGCGATCACTCTAAAGCTGATTGAGAGGCCGACGACAAATGCCGACCCCATCTGAACATGGGAAAAGGCGAAGAAGAAGAAATAATCGGGGAACGATATTTGTGACAAGCATTTAAATATGCTTAACACAATTAAAATTCCCCTTTCCTACATAAAATAAGCTTCTAGCCATAGCATTCATAACTGGGAAATATTGTGTCTCTTTCTGATGAGAGGCATACTATGGGATGGGCATGCTACGACACAGACCAGAAGAGTCTAATGTAGCGGTTGTTTCATTGCTAAGAAATAAAAACGACGGTGAAACACTCATCCACAAATCATAACTCACCAATACACATCCGTGCACGCCGGAAACGCTCGGATGTTACCATCCCAGATCTGCAACCGCGTGCTGCAGTCCGGAGGTCCTGGGTTCGAACTCTCGGTGGGCGAAACTTTCCTCGACGGGGCCACATGGTATTTGAGCACCGAAAGCCAGACACGATACCGAGTATGAACGATCTTAGCCGAGGAGGACTTGCGGCGCGATAGCTCCTGGTAGCGCGTCGGAGGCGTGGCTCCAGGTTCGTGACCTGGGAGAGACAGAAATTTTACTTGATAAGAATTTCTTCCTTTTGTTTCTCTCATACCTTATTATCTCTCTCTCTCTCTCTCTCTCTCTCTCTTCCACCCATGTAGAATGAAATCAGAGAAGAGTGAAATTGGGGGGAAAAAACTAGATACATAATTAGATGAGAATATGGTAATGAGGAACCAACCTCTGTAATACAATTACTAATTTCTAGTGGAAATTTTCTGCAAATAGGTACCTATTATTATTATCATTAAAAAAAAAAAAAAAATATATAGGTAGGTAGGTACTTGAATAAAAATAAAAACGGTCTGGTTGGGGGAGAGCAAGGGAAATTTCAGGCTGGCCAAATTTTTCATAGCCAAAACCAAATCTCTTATTTTTTGATCTAAAAAGGTCGCAGTAACATAGGGTTTAAATAGCCGATGGTCCTTCTCATGCCAATAGCTTACACGGCGCAGTGGCCGCAGCCGGCTGTCACTTTTGAGCAAAATCCTTATTACGTGTCCAGAATTGACCCTACCATCCGGGATGAATGCCTACTCTGTGTCTCTGTCACAAAAGCCCGCACGACAATAACCCTACCACACTTACACCCATGGACCTCTGGATGAGGCCGGTACAGGTGACTGAATTCCTGAACCTACCCCTTGGAGAGGAGTCTTTGGAGAGGAGTCCTGATCCGCTGTTACAGCTACTACAACAACAACTTACTTTTGAGCAAAGGAGCAGAGGCAGTGTTTGGGCACTTTGGCGGCATCCGGAGAGCTCAGTTCGGCTATTAGAAGGTAGGCTACTACAACTTACTTTTGAGCAAAGGAGCAGAGGCAGTGTTTGGGCACTTTGGCGGCATCCGGAGAGCTCAGTTCGGCTATTAGAAGGTAGGCCGTACTGTTGCCGATACATTGAAGGCGGCCGGTGTCCGGATTCAGATGGGTCGTGCAGCTGGTGCGGTTGTTGGTCTGCAAACTGGTGATGGTGACGCGAACCCGTTCCCCACGCTGCGCTTCGAACCGGTAGTTACACCTGGAAGCAAAGACCAGAAGTTTAGTGAACTGAAGAACTTGGACAAAAGGTCTCTAAAGGACCAAGCAGCCGACCCTTAGGACCCAAAATCTAAAGGTGTGTCCGAACATAGTCGACCGGCCATCGATCGATGAGGTAAATCTGTGTTGCCGAGGCAGTGTGGACGGTTCAGTCAACGTCGATCGACAGCCGGTCGACTATTTGTGGAATTTCCTTTAAGTGAACATGTTATCAAAATCTGAGTAAACGGTGCTTTGGGGAGTTGTAGAGGACCAAACAAGCAGATAAACTAAAGGAGAAAAGTCGATTGTTCTGATTGTTCCGGAAAAGAAAAACCTTCTGAGAGGTTCTGTAGTCTTAGGGAGGTTCTATATTTATTTATTTTATTTTTTATTTATTTTTTTTTTTTTTGTGAACTATTTCAATCAATGTTGTTGTTGTTGTTGTTGTTGTTGTTGTTGTTGTAGCGGCTTTAGCTTTCGCCGAATGGCGATAGCAGAATAAAGAAAAGATGTCTAGGATAATAGGTATTTTTTCTGTTTAGAATGGAAAAAAAAGTAAAAACATTGAAATTTTTTCATACAAAAAGAGTTCCTCTCGGTAAAAAAAAGGGCTTATCTTATTTGCATATTATTAACTTCTGGAACAATACGGGGACTTTTACCTACAAACCTAGGTGCTGTTCCCATCACGAACTTTTTTAAAAACTTTCTGTTAGGTACCTTCCTTTCTCCTCCTTCTCCTCCTTTTTTTTACAAATCCCTGGTACCTTAATCTCGGGGTCTATGAAGTAAAAACACAGTCATGATTCAAAAGTCTAGCCTACAGTAAAGGAGAAAAAGGAATCCTGTGCAACTCTCTTCAATTCCTGATAGTTCTGGCATCCCATGTCCTTTCCTAGTTGCCCATCAATAAATTCTTTTCTTGATCTTCCTCTTCTGTCTACCTATCAGTGTACCTAGATGTCTTCGATTAGCTATATTTTCCTTTGGGAAACTGGCCACTGGAAAATTGACCACTGCTCTTTTCAGTTTGCATTCGAGCATTGGTCAATTTTTCAGTGGTCATTTTCCAGAAAGGAAAACCCACCCTATATGTACATTCTACATTTCTTTTCTTCTTACCTTGCAGATGATAAAAACATGTCGTGTTGGGTGAAAGAGAGTGGCGAGGACTTTCCAGCGTTCCCTTCCCGGAGCCTCGAATCCAAAACTCGCACCGCTTGTTCTTGGCGTACATGAACGACTCTTGCTCCACGAATTTCACCTTGATAGAAAACAAAGATTTTTTTTTATGTTTGATAGAGAGAACTGTAACTGCTAAGGTCTTATGGTCACGAAATCTAAGGCCAGCCACTCACTATCACGTAGACCTGATAGAGCCAGTTCTATCAGAGTGTGTGTCTCATCAGGTATACCTGGCAGACAGACCTTTTCAGCCGTACCTGTCAGTTCTACCTGATAGTGTGTGGCTGGCCTAAGACAGAACAGTTGTTCCGAGAACAAACTTAAGCTGTGTACACACAAAGACAATGTAGGGGCAACATACTTTTGTCCTGCGTGTCACATACCTCTACATTCAGCTGGAATCCGTGCAGGGGCAACATAGGCGGCGTATACATCAGCGTTCCATACGGCGAAGTGGTGAACTCCACAAGTAGCTCGGATCCAGATGATGTGGCCTCCGGAATGGCCGTTCCCCCTCCACAGAACCTCAGGAGGACCGGGTCCCGTGTGGTGTAGCCGTCGTAAATGGTGACGTAGTCCTGAACTTCACTGCATTCATTCCACACCTGGAACGGACAGGAAACCAGTAAGTAGCTTAATAATGGATTTGACCAATGACTTAATGAGAGATTTTACTCTTGGGAGAATTTTTAATCATCCAAAAAGGAGTTTTTGATGATCCAAAATGGAGTTTATAAAAACTCTTGTTTAGATCATCAAAATTCCTTTTTGGATAGTTAAAAATTTTCCCATTATAGTGTAATCTCTGATTAAATCATTGGTGAAGCCACGGAGGCTACTCTTTTTTTTACATTTTTTTAACCCTCTTGTGTATAGCGTCCCATATTAGAATTTTAACCCTCTCATACATACTGTTCCAGGACGATAATCTCACCTTCAATTTCCTCGCATCATTCCCGGCGCTGACAACGTGTTGTCCGTTCTGACCTGCTTCGCCACTCTTACCGCCACGACTCACATCACGTGACTGACTCGTGATCCCGATCAGTTGACCCTGGTAGAATAGAATAGAATAAATTAGAATAGAATAGGCTAAATTAAAATAGAATAGAGTAAACTAGAAAAGGATAGATTAGCTGATTGTTTTTTATAGGTTTGATTGAGGGAACTGTTTGATAGGTTTGATTCAGGGAACTGTATCTAACATTTGATGTATTATGGTCTCAAAATTGAAGAGAAAAAACTAGAAAAAAGCCAGTTATTCCTTGTCTTCTAGGTGGGCTTTGAGGTCATTTTGGCCTTTTAGGGAAACTCCAACAACTCTTTTATCTTTTAGGGAAACTTCTAGACCCCTTTTGGTCTTTTAGAGACGACTTTGAGACCCCTTTGGTCTTTTAGGGAAACTCCGAGACCCCTTTTTCCTTTTAGGGGACGACATTGAAGTGTTTACCTTGGACTGTTTGACGGACACCAGGGCGTGGTAGCCGTTCGGGATCTCATGTTGGCGCACCGCATAGTAGCAGGTCAGATTGCGCGCGTAAATACCCGGATAGTTGGGTGACTGGAGTCGGCAGCGCTTTCGGTCACAGTCGGAGAAAATACGGGAGCACGGGGTGCCTGCGATCAGGTCGCCCAGGTAGTAGGGAACGGGGGTGGTGGAGTTTGAGGCTGAAAATATAGAGGAGGAGAATTAGTTATGAAGAACTAAGTTATACTAATGGTGGATTTCACCATTAGGAATTTTACCTTAATGACAGATTTGACTAAGGGGAGAATTTTTTTACACAAAGTCGACCTCATCGATTGACAACCATCAATCGACGGTCGCTCGACGACGAGGTGAAGACTATTTTGTCGAAGCAGTGTACGGTTTCATCGATCGATCGACGGTGTCCACTATGTGTGTACACAGGTTAAGGAGCAACCTTGATTCAAAAAATCCGTAGATTTTCTTAGTGTTCAAGGAGCATACCTACCTACTTAGAAAGACCATTTTAAGAATAATACCTATGGGAGGTAAAAATTCAGATCGAAATTTGCAAGTATAAATTTAATGTAGGTATTTCAATGTATTATTAAGCAAACATAATATTATTTACCTATAGGTAAGAAACTTATTTTGCAAAACATGCAAACAAATAATAATAGAGCAGAAGGAAAATGTACTCGAAAGTAATAACAATATTGCAATTCGAGGTACATGGTACATGTTCGCCCAGATAGTAGGGGACGGGGGTGGTGGAGTTAGAGGCTGAAAATATAGAGGAGGAGAATTAGCTATGAAGAACTAAGTTATACTAATGGTGGATTCACCATGAGATTTTACCTTAATGACAGATTTCATTAAGGGGAGAATTTTTTTATCACCCAAAAAGGATTTTTAAAATGATCCAAAAAGGAATTTTTAATGATCCAAAAAAGGAATTTTTAGTGATCCCAAAAGGAGGAGATTTTAGAAACTCCTGTTTGGATAATTAAAAACTTCTTTTTGGATCATTAAAATTCTCTAGTTAGTGAAATCTCTCATTAAGTCATTGGTGAAATCCACCATAAGGCTAGAAATAGAATGGAAGCAAAGATAGAAGATTTTAAACCGCATAGAACTGAAAGCAAAAAGCTCTATACTCTCCGCTCTATTTTGGGCCCAAGTCAAGAAGAGCTAAAGGTGTGTCCACACAAAGTCGACCTCATCGATTGACAACCATCAATCGACGGTCGATCGACGACGAGGGGAAGAGGTGAATCTATATTGTCGAAGCAGTGTACGGTTTCAGTCGACATTGGTTGACGGTGTCCACTATGTGTGGACACAGGTTAAGGAGCAACCTTGATTCAAAAAATCCGTAGATTTTCTTAGTGTTCAAGGAGCGTACTTAGAAAGACCATTTTAATAATAATACCTATGGAAGGTAAAAATTCAGATCGAAATTTGCAAGTATAAATTTAAGGCAGGTATTTCAATGTATTATTAAGCCAACATAATATTATTTATAATGTAAGAAACTTATTTTGCAAAACATGCAAACAAATAATAATAGAGCAGAAGGAAAATGTACTCGAAAGTAATAACAATATTGCAATTCGAGTATGGTACATGACCCAAAGATCGCCATGGTTGGAATGTTCGTCACCCCCATTATAAATCAAATCCGTTTTCTTCCATAATTATTTGTAGTTTTTCCTCAACTCAACTTCAGTGGTGCAGTTGTTAACGCGTTGGACTTTGGATCTGGAGGTTTGTGGTTCGAGTCCAACTCAAGTCATAAAATTTATCTAGGTGTAATAATCGGGGAAAGATATTTGTGACAAGCATTTAAATATGCTTAACACAACTAAATATTCCTTTTTCCTTTCCTTGGTTTTTCCTGTACAACTACCTGAAAACGGCTACTTGGTCTGTGGCGTATATAATAGCTCTTGGTAGCGCAGTTTTACCAACCTCAGGGATGTAGTGGTTAGAACGGTGGATTTTGAGCAATAAGAGACACAATACTTCTCATTTAGATACTGGGTCAACACGAGAACACCCGAAAGTGGATTAGAACCCGGGACCTTCTGCATGGCTAACAAGCGCTTCACCACTGGGCTAAACGTGCCCCCATAATAATAAAATAATAAAACAAAATAATATTTCTCAGAATGAAGCTCTGACGATCAAAAAAGTACTAAGGTGGCGAACTTTGGGCCATGTACCTTATATTCCCAAGAGAGGAAAAATGCAAGCTAGGATTTACCTACGTATAAAGTAGGTACTTAAACTGTAAGTAATGTAAAGTATAGTTTCTATAAATACAAGAAAACTTGTACTTGAGAAAATACTAAGTACTCAGACATACCTAGGTAGGTATACAGGGTGGTTCGTGATTTGCGAACCACGCCTGATTCCAAAAATTAAATAAAAAATGGGGGTTCCCATAAAAGGGACCTATATTTGGCAAAAAATGGGCCTTTAGCAAAAAAAAAAAAAAAAAAAAAAAAAAAAAAAAAAAAAAATTTATCTTAATGATAAAAGAAAAAAAATGTAGGTAGGTTGGTACTTGAATAAAATAAACTGTGGTAAACATAGGGGACATCCCATGTTGTTAAAAAAACACAAAACTTTTCACCGACAACCCAAAAAGTTGAAACTTTTAATTTTTTTGTCAACTTTTCGTTCATTTTTGCCCCTTCCCTTTTTCGAAAGGATAGGTTACCGGCTTCGCACAGAGAGAGTCAAAACAACAAACTTTTTCAGGATAATATTTTTTCTGTTTTGAATGGAAAAAAAAGTAAAAACATTGAAATTTTTTCATACAAAAAGAGTTCCTCTCGGTAAAAAAAGGGCTTATCTTATTTGCATATTATTAACTCCTGGAATAATACGGGGACTTTTACCTACAAACCTAGGTGCTGTTGCCATCACGAACTTTTTTAAAAACTTTCTGTTAGGTACCTTCCTTCCTTCCTCCTCCTTCTCATCCTTCTACTTTTTTTTTTTTTTTTTTTAAAAACCCCGGGAACCAGGTACCTTCCTTTCTCCTCCTTCTCCTCCTTTTTTTTACAAATCCCTGGTACCTTAATCTCGGGGTCTATGAAGTAAAAACACAGTCATGATTCAAAAGTCTAGCTTACAGTAAAGGAGAAAAAGGAATCCTGTGCAACTCTCTTCAATTCTTGATAGTTCTGGCATCCCATGTCCTTTCCTAGTTGCCCATCAATAAATTATTTTCTTGATCTTCCTCTTCTGTCTACCTATCAGTGTACCTAGATGTCTTAGATTAGCTATATTTTCCTTTGGGAAACTGGCCACTGGAAAATTGATCACTGCTCCATTCAGTTTGGACCAGCGCAGCGGACAATATTACTGTGGTAACTGGTAAGTTTCCTGAAAGGAAAACCCACTCTACATTTCTTTTCTTCTTACCTTGCAGATGATAAAAACATGTCGTGTTGGGTGAAAGAGAGTGGCGAGGACTTTCCAGCGTTCCCTTCCCGGAGCCTCGAATCCAAAACTCGCACCGCTTGTTCTTGGCGTACATGAACGACTCTTGCTCCACGAATTTCACCTTGATAGTAAGCAAAGAAAATGGGATTTTTTTTTTTTTTTTTTTTTCAAAAGGGTTGATAGAGGGAACTGTAGCTTTTAAGAGAGAGTGGCGAGGACTTTCCAGCGTTCCCTTCCCGGAGCCTCGAATCCAAAACTCGCACCGCTTGTTCTTGGCGTACATGAACGACTCTTGCTCCACGAATTTCACCTTGATAGTAAGCAAAGAAAATGGGATTTTTTTTTTTTTTTTTTTTTCAAAAGGTTTGATAGAGGGAACTGTAGCTATTGAGGTCTTATCCTCCCGAGATCCGATATCTAAGACAGACCTGTCGTCCCGAAAACTGCCTTGTAAGCGCTAGGCCGTGTGGTCGAATCGCCCCGAAATCGTAGAGAGAAGGGGACAGGATAGGAAAAAGACAGTTGTTCCAAAAACGAACCTTATGGATCCCGCAACCTCGCCCTTACAAGACCTTCCAGGCTAACTGGTAGACTATGGATAAATCTCTTTTTATAATAGGCCTTGTACTCTCAAGCTGTGTCCACAAAGATAATGTAGGGCTAACATACTCTTGCCATGCATGTCACATACCTCTACATTCAGCTGGAATCCGTGCAGGGGCAACATAGGCGGCGTATACATCAGCGTTCCATACGGCGATGTGGTGAACTCCACAAGTAGCTCGGATCCAGATGATGTGGCCTCCGGAATGGCCGTACCCCCTCCACAGAACCTCAGGAGGACCGGGTCCCGTGTGGTGTAGCCGTCGTAAATGGTGACGTAGTCCTGGACTTCACTGCACTCATTCCACACCTGAAACGGAGAGAGAAAAAACGTAGCATTTGAGGTCCCAGCTCCCCAACTACAGGGTCCGCCAACGGATTAGTATGTTTTTCAAATGGGTAGTACTCGGCGTCTGGGCCCCTCAGAGTGGTGGGGTTGGTCTCATTGTGTTCACAACGAAGGGGAGTTTTTTTCTGTTTTTTACATGGTTTTACTTAACTTGAGATCTCTGTTTGTAACCCAGCAATTGTTAGAAGGAGACTACGACCAGCGTAAGTTGTTTTGTGAGCAAATGCATTCGGTGTTTAACGACAACGACAACATCACTCGTGCGCATTTCCACCTGAATGGATTCGTCAACAGACAAAATTTCAGATACTGGGGGGCAGAGAATCCAAGAGAACTTCATGAAAAGCCTCTGCACAGCCCTCGTGTTACAGTGTGGTGTGCCGTCGGGAAGAATACAGTCATTGGACCTTATTTCTTTGAAGAAAACGGTCGTCATCTCACCATGTTGAATGAGTTTTTTATCCCTCAACTCCGACGAAAACGTATCCCATTGAGAAATGTTTGGTTTCAGCAGGATGGAGCGACTTGCCATACGTCAAATGCCACAATGACCTTCCTCCGCCAAAAATTTCCTGGTCGCCTCATCTCTCGACGCGGTGATGTCTCCTGGCCCCCCCGGTCCCCAGATCTGTCCCCCTGCGACTTTTTTTTGTGGGGATACCTAAAAGAGAGAGTCTACAGAGAAAAGCCGAGGACCCTGCACGAGTTGAAGGAGGCCATCACTGAAGAAATCCGACGAATCCCTCGGGCCATGTTGGGCCGTGTGGCTACGAGCTTCATCTCGAGACTCGATTCATGCATTACTGCTGATGGCCGCCATATGCTCGACGTGAACTTCAGAACGTGACTTTATCATAAAAATCCCCCTTCTTGGGAACATTTTAAGACCAGAAATAAAAATATATCTGCAAAAATGATCGAGTTATGTTTTTTTGAAATCAATACTAATCCGTTGGCGGACCCTGTATTACCCTACGACCTATGTGCCGAACAACAGTCATCAAAGACCAACAACTGGTGCGTTTACCCTACGATCTATATATTTTCTTTTATTTATTTTAAAAGATGAGTGTTCCACCGCCATTTTTATTTCGTATCAATGAAACAACTGCTACATTAGAAGCATTTGGTCTGTGTCGTAGCATGCCCATCCCGTAGTATGCCTCTCGTCAGATGGGCGAGAAGAGACACAAATCACAATAGGTACTTCTTATTTACATATTAGGTGCTGGGTCAACACGAGAACACGGGAAAGTAGCCCGTTGAAATATGTATTTGCAATCGAAATACGAGTGAAAATAATAAAAAAATCACTTCACTTCAGTTAAGCAACGTTCCACTTGGTTGTTTTTTTTTTACATTTTTTAACCCTTTTGTGCATAGCGTCCCATATTAGAATTTTAACCTCTCGTGCACACTGCTCCAGGACGATAATCTCACCTTCAATTTCCTCGCATCATTCCCGGCGCTGACAACGTGTTGTCCGTTCTGACCTGCTTCGCCACTCTTACCGCCACGACTCACATCACGTGACTGACTCGTGATCCCGATCAGCTGACCCTGGTATAATAATAATAATAATAGATTTATTGCTTGCTTTCTTTATACAACAATCTTTTCAAGTTCCACTAAGTACATGTAGGTAGTACTTTTTTGACCCTGGTAGAATAGAATAGAATAAATTAGAATAGAATAGGCTAAATTAAAATAGAATAGAGTAAACTAGAAAAGGATAGATTAGCTGATTGTTTTTTATAGGTTTGATTGAGGGAACTGTTTGATAGGTTTGATTCAGGGAACTGTATCTAACATTTGATGTATTATGGTCTCAAAATTGAAGAGAAAAAACTAGAAAAAAGCCAGTTATTCCTTGTCTTCTAGGTGGGCTTTGAGGTCATTTTGGCCTTTTAGGGAAACTCCAACAACTCTTTTATCTTTTAGGGAAACTTCTAGACCCCTTTTGGTCTTTTAGAGACGACTTTGAGACCCCTTTGGTCTTTTAGGGAAACTCCGAGACCCCTTTTTCCTTTTAGGGGACGACATTGAAGTGTTTACCTTGGACTGTTTGACGGACACCAGGGCGTGGTAGCCGTTCGGGATCTCATGTTGGCGCACCGCATAGTAGCAGGTCAGAACTCCGAGACCCCTTTTTCCTTTTAGGGGACGACATTAAAGTGTTTACCTTGGACTGTTTGACGGACACCAGGGCGTGGTAGCCGTTCGGGATCTCATGTTGGCGCACCGCATAGTAGCAGGTCAGATTGCGCGCGTAAATACCCGGATAGTTGGGTGACTGGAGTCGGCAGCGCTTTCGGTCACAGTCGGAGAAAATACGGGAGCACGGGGTGCCTGCGATCAGGTCGCCCAGGTAGTAGGGAACGGGGGTGGTGGAGTTTGAGGCTGAAAATATAGAGGAGGAGAATTAGTTATGAAGAACTAAGTTATACTAATGGTGGATTTCACCATTAGGAATTTTACCTTAATGACAGATTTGACTAAGGGGAGAATTTTTTTACACAAAGTCGACCTCATCGATTGACAACCATCAATCGACGGTCGCTCGACGACGAGGTGAAGACTATTTTGTCGAAGCAGTGTACGGTTTCATCGATCGATCGACGGTGTCCACTATGTGTGTACACAGGTTAAGGAGCAACCTTGATTCAAAAAATCCGTAGATTTTCTTAGTGTTCAAGGAGCATACCTACCTACTTAGAAAGACCATTTTAAGAATAATACCTATGGGAGGTAAAAATTCAGATCGAAATTTGCAAGTATAAATTTAATGTAGGTATTTCAATGTATTATTAAGCAAACATAATATTATTTACCTATAGGTAAGAAACTTATTTTGCAAAACATGCAAACAAATAATAATAGAGCAGAAGGAAAATGTACTCGAAAGTAATAACAATATTGCAATTCGAGGTACATGGTACATGGCCCGAGTATGGTACATGGCCCAAAGATCGCCATGGTTGGAATGTTCGTCACCCCGTGATAAATCGGATCCGTTTTCTTCCATCATTAAATTTGTAGTTTTTACTCTACATTACTCTACAACTACCTGAAAACTGCTACTTGGTCTGTGGCGTATAATATGTATCTCTTAGTAGAGCGTTTGATCTTTTTGACTCGGCGGAGTGAACCGTTATCAGGCTTCTTAATATCCGATAATTTTACATGTGCACATCACAAATGGAATGGTTTATGATGTGAACGGGGCCTTTAATCTATCGACATCTAGCAAACTAGACGATTTCATCAATGTGAAAATTGAAAAAAAAAAAAAAAAAAAAAAAGAAGAACAAGAAGAAAATCTGACGACCAAAAAGTGGGTACTAGGGTGGCGAACTTTGGGCTATGTACCTTATTTTCCCAAGAGAGGAAAAATGCAAGCTAGGATTTACCTACGTATAAAGTACCTAAACTGTAAGTATAATGTAAAGTATATTTTCTATAAATACGAGAAAACTTGTACTTGAGAAAATACTAAGTACTCAGACATACCTAGGTATATACCTAAACTCGCACTTGGGAACAGCGGGCTTGCTCCTATCGTGTTCTTTTAAGAGTTTTAATCTTGTTCGTGCCAGCCTAGTTAGCTTAGTTGGTAGAGCGTCTGCCTTGTAAGCGCTAGGCCGCGGGTTCGATTCCCGCCCGGGGCGGATTTTATCCTGATGGGATAATGTTCGTTCTCGGAACGGCTGGTTTTCTCCTATCCTGTCTTCCTTCTCTCTTCGATTTCGGGACGATAAGACCATAGCAGTTACAGTTCCCTTTGTCAAACCTCTTTAAAAAAAAAAAAAAAATCATAACTTATGGGACACCCTGTTTGACATTTGATACACCCTGTATATCCTATTCTCAAGTAAAATATTTCACCGCAGTTTCCCGTCTTATTGTGCTCGTTGACATCTCCTGCTGTACAACTTTGTGCATAACTTCTTCAGCTTGAAGGGGTTTCCTTTGGCAGTGTTGCCAAACGGTGCGGTTATTTTGCTCCCGGGTTGCAGGATTGGGGATTTTTGGCCCCATTTTGGGACTAAAAATAATTGCTACGAATAAATTAGACATAAGCAAAAACAAAATTGGGAAAAATGCGGACTTTTCTTTTAAAATGAGGATTTTTTACAAGCAAATTGGGGATTTTTTGATAACTTCATCTGGCAATCCTGTTTCGCTCGTTTCAGTCCACTTGGCAACAAAGTTTTTTGTGTAGTGAACCCTTTGTTTGATGTTTTTTTTTTTCTATTTTTTTTCTTGGAATTTATTTTACTTTTTGCGTTTTAAAAATGCTAATAATAAAACTATTTTTAAATAACAATATTAATATTAATACTAATAATACTAATAATAATAATAATAATAATAATAATAATAATCATTTTATTACTATTATACCTGTCGGGTACAGTGCATGGAAACTAGTTAATGGGGTCTGTGGAGACACTTGAGGTCTTATCCTCCCGAGATCCGATATCTAAGACAGACCTGTCGTCCCGAAAACTGCCTTGTAAGCGCTAGGCCGTGTGGTCGAATCGCCCCGAAATCGTAGAGAGAAGGGGACAGGATAGGAAAAAGACAGTTGTTCCAAAAACGAACCTTATGGATCCCGCAACCTCGCCCTTACAAGACCTTCCAGGCTAACTGGTAGACTATGGATAAATCTCTTTTTATAATAGGCCTTGTACTCTCAAGCTGTGTCCACAAAGATAATGTAGGGCTAACATACTCTTGCCATGCATGTCACATACCTCTACATTCAGCTGGAATCCGTGCAGGGGCAACATAGGCGGCGTATACATCAGCGTTCCATACGGCGATGTGGTGAAAGGAAATGGTCTAAATGGAATGTGAAATGGTCTGAACGCAGGACAGAAAATAGAGAAAATCCTCAGCTAGACAAAGAGAGAGAGAGAGAGAGAGAGAGGGGGAGAGAGATACAAAAATAAGGAGAAGGAGAAAAAGAAAGGGAGAGAGACGGAGGTAGAAAAAGAAGGAGGAGGAGGAAAAGAAGAAGGAAGGGAGAGGGAGAGAGAGAGAGGAAACACAAAGAGATGAAGTTAGAGATATAGAACAAAAAAGGAGAGAGAGAGAGAAGAAGACAAGGAGAGGAAGACAGAGAAAGAGAGAGAAGAAGAAGAAGAAGAAAGAGAAATACTTCTAAGGATTTCAAAGACATAATATGAGATACATAAAGGAGAGAGAGAGAATGAGAGAAGGAGATCTGGATCCAAAATATGGTTCCAGACAAGTAGGAGGAAGGAGAGAGAGAGAGGCGATAGTAAAAATCTAAAGCTTTCAACTACCACCCGCCACTGAAATTCAAAATGGCGGAAAACACCCTCGAGCGGCAAAAAGGAAGGAAAAAATTGGGGTTTCCCTCTTCATCTCACTACATCTCTCAACTCCTTCAAAAACATGTCAAAAACTTTCAACTTTACTTCCTTCTCTGTCTCTCTCTCTCTTACTCTCTCTCTCTCTCTCTTCCTCTCTCTCTCTTCCTCTCTGTCTATCCTTTGTCTTTCTCTCTCTCTTTGTCTTTCTCACTCTCTCTATCTCTCTCTTCCTTTTACTATACCTTTGCCTCTCTCTCTCTTTCTTCCTTTTCCCATACCTTTCTCTCTCTCTCTCTCTTTGTCTTTCTCCCTCTTCCTTTTACCATACCTTTGCCTCTCTCTCTCTCTCTCTCTCTCTCTCTCTCTATCTCTATCTCTTTGTCTTTCTCCCTCTCTCTTTTCCTTGTACTATAGGTACCTTTGCCTCTATCTCTCTCTTGTCACAAATTGTTCACTTAACTTCTGCAGCATTTTCCACCATACCACTAACAATACCTACTACGAGTATTCAGCAGTTTTCCACCGTATCTTTCCAATACAATACTACCTGCGTTTTCCGAACAGTCAAATTTTCCTTTCCCCAATTTAGTTGCGATCGCCTTTTCTTCAAGATCATTAAACCTAATATAGGGAAATGGAACTCTTTAGTCTTTTTCGAGTAGGATAAACAAGATAGTTCCAGGTCCTACCTTGAGGAGGCCCCAAGAATGGGATCAGATAAACCCCCCCTCCCCCCTAAAACGGCCCTGAGAATGAATGCCAAATTGACGACTTGTCACTTTGTTGAAAAATTGTAAACATGACACTACCTTGTGTGACGCTCCGCGCCAATTTCGAATAGAGCAATTTCAAACTGTCTTTGAAAGCTTTCTTTTTGAAAAATAAATATGGAAAATTAGGTTCATTATTTATTTTGCCAGTTGCGAAAACTTCAAATCTTGACAATTTCCATACATAATCCTGTCACTCTAAGACATAGCCTAAAGAAAACGAAAGAAAAAAAAATTCTCATTACCTATCTCAGATTCTCAGATATCTCAGCAGCTCAGAAAATTATTAGATTTCATCTCGAAATTTTTTGTAAACAGCTGATTCTCCCCTTGTCCCCTGGTGTTAAAAAAAAAAAGAAGAAAAAGAAAATGTAAATTAAATTACCTACTAAAAATAAATTCGGATTCAAATTTTGGAAAGAACATCTAATAATCGAGAAGGAGAGAGAGAAAGAAGAGAGAGGAAAGGAAAGAAGTTTTGTCTCTTTTTGTGTCAGACAAGTAATGTGTAGCAGGTAGTAAACAAAATAGGAGAAAGAGAGAGACGAAGAGAGAGAGCTGAAGAGGAGAGGGAGGAAAAGAAATGAGAGAGAAAAGTATAATACCTAAATGGAGAAAGAGGGAGAGAGATAAAGAGAGGGGGAGAGAAAGAGGAGAGGCAGGAAAAGAAATGAGAGAGAAAAGTTTAATGGATGGAGAAAGAAAGCAAAGGAAGAAGAGAGTGAGTGAGAAAGAGAGATGTTGAGAGGGAGAAAGGAAGCATAAAGAAAGACGTTACCGCGAGAGAGAGAGAGGGATGGGGGAGAGGGAGAGAGAGAAGAGAAGAAGACAGTAACAGAAGAAGAGAAGAGAGTGAGTGAGAAAGAGAGATGTTGAGAGACAGAGAAAGAGAAAAATAATGGAAGTAAAAGAGACAGAGAAAGAGAAAAATAATGGAAGTAAAAGAGACAGAGAAAGAAAAAAATAATGGGAGTAAAAGAGACAGGGAAAGAGTTTGGGAGGGAGAGGGACAGAGAAAGGGAAATCGTAGGAGAGGGAGAGAGACAGAGAAAGGGCGAAAGTAGAAAAGGGAGAAGGACAGAGATAAGTTTGTCTCGGTTTCCTGTTATTTAGAGTTTTTTTTATCTTCATCATTTCGCTTCATTTAACACGTTGGTGCCTCTACTAAACTCTACTAAGAAATATATCTGAGATAGAGAAAAAGGAGGAGAGAGAAAGAGGGATGAGAGGGGAAGAGGAAGGGGTAAGCGAAAGATAGAGAAAGAAAAGGGTATACTGAGAAATGAAAGAGATATAGAGATATGTAAGAGGGAAAAAGATAAAGATGGAAAAAACGGAAGGAGGAAGGGTAGAATACAGAGAGAGAAGGGGGAGAGGGAAAGAGAGAGAAGGGGGAGAGGGAAAGAGAGAGAAGGGGGAGAGGGACAGAGATTGTAAGGCTCAAAGCTACATAGAGGCAAAGTATCCCCCTATGAAAAAAGAGAGAGAAAAACATATAAAGACAAAGAGATAGAGAGAAAAAGAAAGAGATGGATGGAGAAAGGCCAGGGAAGAGAGAGAGAGAGAAGGAAAAGGGAAAAAGAGAACTAGAAAGAGAGAGGGGGAGAGAGAGGAAAAGAAAATAATAACTTATCAAAAAGATATGTTCATCTCTCTTGCACATTTCCCTCTAGGATTGTAAGTCCCTTGACTTTTCACTCAAAGCTCTCTCTCACTCTTTTCCTTTCTCTCTCTCTCTCTCTCTCTCCCCTTTTGTCTCTCCCTCTCTCTCTCTTTCTAGCCTTCTCTCCCAATTTTCTCTCTCTCTCTCTCACCCTATAATTCTCCTTCTCTCCACTATATTTCTCTCTCTATCTCATCTCTCCCGGCTTTTAAATTTCTATTTCACCCTATAATTCTCCTTCTCTCCACTATATTTCTCTCTCTATCTCATCTCTCCCGGCTTTTAAATTTCTATTTAGTTCCATTTTGTATGTTTGCTTACTTCGGGTTGAGCTTGCTTTATTAGATTTCCGTCTCTTTCCTTCCATCTTTTTTCTTTTTTAATCATTTTCTTCAAATCCTTCATGTCCTCTAACCTTTTTCGTCTTCTCTTCTTCTTCTCCTCTTCCTTCCTCTTCTCCTTCTTCTTCTTCTTCTTCTTCTTCTTCTTTTTCTTCTCCTCCTTCTCCTTCTCCTTCTTCTTCTCCTTCTTCTTCTTCTCCTTCTCCTTCTGCTTTCTTCTCCTCCTTCTCCTTCTCCTTCTTCTTCTCCTTCTTCTTCTTCTCCTTCTCCTTCTGCTCCTTCTTCTTCTTCTTCCTCCTTCTTCTTCTTTCTCATTAAGATCTTACCCTCTTACACCCCCTCCTTTCTCTTTTATTCCTTTTTCCTTTCACTCTCCTTTTCCTCGTCATCCTTAATATCTTTCTTATCCTTTTCCTCCTTCTCCTTCTTTTTCTCCTCTTCCTCCTCTTTTTTACCTTTCTTCTTTTCTTCTTTTTTGTTCCTATAACCTTTCCTTTGATAATATTTCGCCTCCTCCTCTTCCATCGTCTCATTCTCCTCTTTCTCCTCCTTCAAGACACCTCTTTTTCTCTCTCTCTCCCTCTTTCTCTCTCTCCTCCCCTCTCTTTCTCTCTATCTATCTCTCTCCTCCCGTCTCCCTCTCTCTCTCTCTTCCTATTTAAACTTTTCTCATAACTTTCACGAGAGGTCTCATCAAAGACTTCCATCAGCATCATCGTATTTCGATTAGTTTCCTTACAGAATTAGATGAGATTTTCTCCCCTCCTCCCTCTTCTTCTTCTTCTTCTTCTCCTACTCCTCCTAATATTCTTCTTTTTCTTCTTCCTCTTTCTCTTCTCCTTCGCTTTCTTTGTCCTCTTTTTCTTCCTTTTTGCTTTCTTCTTCTTTTTCTTAATCCCTTTTCGTCTTCTTCTTCATTTATGGCCGCCGAGGTATGGAACTTTATCCTCAATATAATTTGAGAATTTGACCACAATAATAGTAGTAGCCTACTGCTGGAGTAAAGGGACTTTTGTCTTCCAGAAACAGTTTAGACAGTAATATGACAGTCATACTCGTATTGTATTGATCAGGGATGGTTTTATATAAGTGTCTTCCAGAAACAGTTTAGACAGTAATATGACAGTCATACTCGTATTGTATTGATCAGGGATGGTTTTATATAAGGGGATATTAGAGAAAGAAAATGTACTGATCAGGGGTGGTTTTAAAACACACGGACCCCTATAAACGGGAAAATGTGACTTGTATCTTGTATCCTACTGGTCTGCTCCCTGTTTAAGGCCCCCCAGTCAGACAGCAGTTATAGGCAGGTACCAGTGTTGTTGTTCTCAAATTCTTTGTGGTAAAGCGGAGCTTTTTTTCACAACTTTTGTGGATATCACAACATTACGAAGTGCCTCCTTTGCAATCAATTTCCATATTTCAAGAATCTTTTTACACTAGTAATGTCGCCACTGGTCGCTACTCGATTAAAGTAGCTACTCGACTAAAGTAGCTACTCATTTGTCCTCACGAGGCTGAGTGCACCCCGAACTCCAAGCACAGAACCTAAAAAAAACCTCGGCCCCGCCGGGAATCGAACCCGGGGCTTCTGCGTGCAAGCCTAGTGTAATACCCACTCGGCCACGGAGGTTGCTAGGTAGGTACAGTGACTTTTAAGACCTTAAAAAATCCCTGCTGTATTTTCTCCGGAAATATTTCATCCCTTTTCATTCTCGTTTTTCTCCACATTAGTTTTCTTCGGAGAAAGATTCGCCTCTTCCTTTTCTAATTTGGGAAAAAACTGGAACATGGCCGCGAGCGATTTTGATTGTTTTGCATTCCTTATTTTCTTCTCTGTCTTTTCTTTGTCTTTCGGTATATTTTCATCTCCCTCTTATTCTCTTTTCCCTTCCCTACATCTCTCTCTCTCTTTCTTTCTCCCTAATTCCTTTTCGGTCTTTTGTTTATCTTTCAGGATATTTTTATCTCCCTCTAACTCTCTCCATTTTGGCTCTCTTTCTTCCTCTATCTCTCTTAATATTTATCTCCCTCCCCTTAACTTCATTCCTCTCACTTTTTCAGATCTCCAGCTCTATCTCTCCCTCCCTCTTTCTCTCTCCCTCTCTCTCGTTCTCTTCCATTATCTCTGTCTCAATTTTAATTCGAGCGATTTCCTCATTTTATTAGGGGTCATTTCCGAATACTGAAATGGACATTGGACAAAATGGTGGAACAAGGACAACTGTGAAGAGAAGGGAGGGAGAGAGAGATGGAGACAAATTGAGATAGAGAGAGAGAGAGAGATGGAGACAAATTGAGATAGAGAGAGAGAGATGGAGAGGAGAGAAAGAGAGATAAGAATTTCAAGAAGAAGAACTTGAGGAAGAAAGGAGGAAGGAAAAAAAATAGGGGAAGGAGAAAAAGGAGGGGAAGGGGAGGAAGAAGAAAACGATTGAAGAAGAAAGGAAGATGAAGGAGGAGGGAAAGATAAAACGAAAAGAGGGACTTTTCAGTCTGATTCTAGCAGGATAAACAGGATATATTCTATTCTAACCTGTTGATTCTGAGGCACCGTGTTCCTGCAGACTTTCCCCATATCGCACGACGGCACTGGATTTGTTGAGCATCTTATAGCCGATCTTGAAGTCGAAATTGTACACGCTGTTGTCTTTGGACAGTTTGAACAGGCGAACAGTGACCTGAGAAATAGAATAGAATTGAATTAGATTAGGAATTGAATTGATTATACTATAGAATTAGAATTGAATATAATAATATAATATAATAATAATAGTGCTCAATTATACTGCTCGCATAGGACAGTCACCCGATAAGGCTGCCGGCACCCTAGTTTTTTTCCCAGTGAAGAGAGGAGAAAGTCAGCCGTTCCGAGAACGAGCCTTATCTGTTTAGGATAAAGTTCAGCCAGCCTAGTTAGCTTGGAGGGTAGCACGCCTGCTTAGTAAGCGCTAGGTTGTGGGTTCGGTTACCGCACGGGGCTAAATTTATCCTCGACAGATAAATTTCGTTTTAGGAAAAGCTGGTTTTCTTCTATCCTGTCCTCATTCTCCTTTCGATTGGGGGGTGCTGAGACCTCCATAGTTACAGTTGCCTATATCAAACCTCTTGGAAAAAAGTTTTGGTATTAAATAAAATGTACAAGAAACAAAACAAAAAAAAAAGTTAAATACTTTATAGAAAACAACAGATGGTGTGTGTTGAAATGAAAACTCGAACCCTTTGCCAGAAAATGTTCTCGAATTAGTTCAATCTGCTGAAAGCTGAAATGCAATAGCTGAAACTCTGTCTCTCCCTCCCCTTCAATCACACCATGTTTTTGAGGAAAGAAGAGGAAGAGTTCAGAATTTCCATGAGACTGTATTCTGAAGATTGTAGGCCAAAATTTTCCAAAGTTTCGCCAGCGGCGTCGCTGGCCCCGAATCGGCTTTATGAGATTGCGGCTCCCGAAGGTAAGGTTAGTAGCCACCCCTGTTCTATTCTGTACCTATTTGACCACATACATGAGACCTTGTTTAGACTGCGGGAGTAAAGGGACTTCAGTCTCATTTCGGCAGTAGAAATAGGGTTCTATTCTATGTACTCACTTTGAGGCTGTGGGTCTCGCTAAAGTAGTTCACCGGGGACCATGACGTACCGCACCAGGCGCCTCCAACGTGCGGCCTGTCTATCTCCGATATCTGCATATCGCCGTCCGGACAGCCGTCGTGCGTGAACGACAGAAAGCGGCCCAGTGTGAAGCTTTCGAACGAGAGCTGGGGGCAGAGCGAAAAATGGAAAGCTTTAGGCCAGGCACTCACTATGAGGTAGACCTGACAGGTACACCTGATCAGGTCTGAATGTCAGGTCTACCTGATACTTGATGAGCACACACTTTATCAGGTAGACCTGACAGGTACACCTGATCAGGTCCGAATGTCAGGTCTACCTGATACTTAATGAGCACACACTTTATCAGGTAGACCTGGTAAATACGGCTGAAAAGGTCGGCCTCTCAGGTCTAGCTGATAGTGAGTGGCCGGTCTTACAGAAGTTTTTTTTTTTTTTTTTTTTGTAACAATTTGTTATATTACTTTTCTAAAGTACTTATGACAGAAACAGTTTAGAAAGGGGGAGAGAGCTTAGATACTTTAAGAACTAGGGCAGCCGAAATATGGGCGGAGCTTCTTTACAGGGACTAATTTTATTGGTGGGGGGCGGAGCTTATATCAAAAGACTCAAGAGACTAATTTTATTGGTTGGGGGCGGAGCTTAATAAGAGGCAGAACTTATGCATGAGAGCTTCTGTCTGGAAAAATAAGTACTTATGTAAATTATAAAAGTTTTAATAAGATTAAGTGTATTCCTGATTCTAAAAAATTCTCGCAAAAAGTACTGATATCTTCCAAAACAACATTCTTGTAAGAATGGAACGCCAATTATTGTCAGCTCGTCATAAAGTTTAATAAAAAAAAAGAGATGTTATTACTCTAAAGGGGTGGAGTTCGTGCAAGTGGGAGGAGCTAAAGGGGGGAGGGGCTAAAAAAGGGGTGGGACTTACCTGTATCAGATCACCCAAAGATCCTCCCGAGGCGGTGAAAATGAGGTGACAGATGAACGGAAGTTTCTCCTGTTTGGGCCGATGTAGTTCCACCTCGTACGTAGTGCCCACCTCCCCATAATAGGTGCGATTGCATGCTGTATTAGCCAATCAAAAGAGAGGGGTGTGTCAAGGAGGCGTGGCCAACCAATCAAAATAGGGTGTGTCAGGAAGGTGTGGCCAACCAGTCAAAACAGAGGGGTGTGTCAAGGTTTCGTCAACCAATCAAAACAGGGGTTGTGTGTCAAGAAGGTGTGACCAATCAAAACAGGAGGTGGGCGTGACACAGTGACCAATTGGAAGAGAGAAGAAGAGTGGGTGTGGCCCGAGACGACCAATCACGGAAACAGAAAGAAGAGAGAGAAAAAATAGAGGTGAGTTTATTATTACATTTATTAGGGAGAGAAAA
The DNA here is from genome assembly GCF_000475195.1 of Diaphorina citri. Lineage (NCBI taxonomy): Eukaryota > Metazoa > Arthropoda > Insecta > Hemiptera > Psyllidae > Diaphorina > Diaphorina citri. The sequence continues at coordinate 52,246 of NW_007377843.1, forward strand.
AGGTGTGTTTCATTTTTAATAACACTTATGGTGGATTTCACCAATGACTTAATGAGAGATTTCACTAATGGGAGAATATTCAATGATCCAAACAGGAGTTTTCAATGATCCAAAGAGGAGCTTTTAATGATCCAAAAGGGAGTTTTCATTGATCCAAAAATAATAAGTTTTTTAAAAAATCATTTTTGGATCACTAAAAATTCTCCCATTAGCGAAATCTCACATCAAGTCATTGGTTAAATCCACCATAAACTGTTTAACTGTTCTACAACAACTGTGATGGTAACCATTTAATTTACAATCTAAAATAAACAAGGTAAGTAAGTAAATAAAATCCTAAATAAATAAAATAAAAGTGAATAACCCTTTTTTAATTACAGGTCGTCACTTTGAAACCCCATGGATTGCAGTTCTCACAGAAGAATTTAGAGCAAATATTGTAAATAATATCTCTAAGATTCTAACCTGGATCTGGTAAAGTTAGAAAAGATAATATTGACTTGAAGATTAACTTACTTAAATTAAAAAAAAAGTAGATATAGGAATCTAGAGATATAGCATAGAGCTATAGATATTATTTAAACTTCTATGAATCAATTGAAAAAATCGCAGCATTGGAAAATACATAATATACTTAGGTGGCAGTAGGTACATAGATAAATAAATAATTAATATACCTAGCATTTCATTTTGAATAAAAAGCGAAAAATGAGAGCAGAAAACTTTCGGAAAAAAAAAAGTAAAAAAGCAGTAATGGAAAATAGTAATAATAAACAACCTGAGCTCATATTTCAAGTAAAAAATAACAATTGTTGGGGAGTTTTCATGTTATTAAAAAATAATAGTAATAATAATAAAAAGGTAGGTAGAGAAAAAGGAGGGGAAGGGGAGGAAGAAGAAAACGATTGAAGAAGAAAGGAAGATGAAGGAGGAGGGAAAGATAAAACGAAAAGAGGGAGGAGGAGAAAAGAAAAAGAGTTCAGAGGAATACTAATGGAAGTTTTCAGAGAGAAAAGGAGAGGGAGAGGGAAAAAAGGGGAAAAGGAAGAGAGAGAAAGAGATAAAAGGATAGGATTACAAAGCAATAAGAAAAAGAGAGAAGACGAAGAAGAATAAGAGGAGAAGGACAGAAGATTAATAGAGAGTAATAAAGGATAAAAACTAATTTTATTTTCGAAACGGAGAGAGAGAGAGAGAGGAGGAGGAGGAGGGGAAAAGGAAAGAGATACAAAGGTAATAATAGATGATGAACGGAGAGAGAGAAGGAGGGGATATGGAAGGAGAAAGAGAGGGAGAGAGACAGTCTATTTGTTAATGTGATCAACTCTTTTTGTCTCATTTTTTCGTTTGTCTCTCTCTCTCTCTCTCTCTCTCTCTCTCTCTCTCTCTCTCTCTCTCTCTCTCTAACATAATAATAAAAAGGTAGGTAGGTACCGGGCAAGTTTATGACATTCGGGCTGCAACTGACAGTTAATTTAACTGTTGTGCCAAATTTCCCCTTACTTTCTCCGTCTATTATCTCTCATTTCTCGCTCGTTCTCTCCCTTTCTGTTTCTGGAGGGAAAATTCAGAAGAAAATAAGAAATATATCTAGAGTAGACATATCAAAAAGCCTAGTTTTCAGAACGATTTTTCTCAAAAAGTGGAAAAGTGTTCCTAAAGGTGACATTCCAGATTCCAATCATAGCGACCGCTTCCTAAGCTGACGTTACATAGCGGCACGATTTATAACCAGTCGCTCCGAGAGCAGTATGGTAGCGAGTACTTCATGTGTTTCCAGATTGTTTTTTTTTTTTTTTTTTTTTTTTTTTTTTTTTTTTTAGGGGTTTGAAAGAAAACACTGTAACTCACCTACCTACTTACTGAGGTTTTTTTTAGAGGTTTGATGGGGGGAATGGTAACTAGGTACTGAGGTCTTTTTTAAAGAGGTTTGATGGAGGGAAACTGTAACTGAGGTCTTTTTTAAAGAGGTTTAATAGAGGTAACTGTGACTGCTGAGGTCTTATCGTCCCGAAAGCAAAGAGAGAATGAAGACGGGATAGGAAAAAGCTAGTCGCTCCGAGAACGAACCTTATCTGTTTAGGATGTAATCCGAATCTGGGCGGGAAACGAACTCGCGGCCTAGCGCGGCCTAGACAAGGCAGACGCACTACCCTCCAAACTAGCTAGGCTGGCGAAATCAGTTCATGATCCTGGGCCTTGGCATTAAGATTCAAGAAAAGGTAGAAATACATAGGTACTCCAACAGGGGGGACGCATTGTCTTGTCCCTTGTAAGAAGAATAGAAAAGAGTAGTTAAGTACCTATACTTTGTTTATCCTGCCCGAACAGGACTAAAAAGTCCCTTTACCCCAGCAGTCTAAACAAGGTCTCGCTTTTAATAGCTACTCGTCCTTTAATATTTTAGGCCTTTACAATGGCGGAACAATGAAGAGATGATATTTATTTTGCTGAAGAAGAAGGGTATGGAGAAACGGAGGGAGAGGGAGGAGGGGAAAGGGGGATTGAAGGGGATAGCAGAAAGGAGGGAAGGGAGAATAATGTAAGAGGAGAGGAGGAGGAGAATAAGGAGGAGAGGGAGGAGTACAAGGAGCAGTAGGGAGGAGAAAGAGAGTGGAGAAAGGATGACAAGAAGAAAGAAGAGAGTATGTGGGGAGGAATGAGTATAAGGAGGAGGGAGGGAAGAAGGAAAAGATGGAAGAAGAGGGAAAGAGGGAGAGAAAAGTGAAGAAGAGTTCACCACTTTTCCCTAAGGAGGGGGGAGAGTTCAGAAGGTAGGAAGGAAGGGGAGAAGGAAAAGAGGAGGAGGGGAAAAGGAGAGGGAGGGAGAAAAAGGAGGGGGACATTTACACCAAAGTTTATTCTAGCATTTAGTCTCCCCTGGGTGAGTTTTGTTTTAAAACTATAATATTTTCGACCTATTAAAAAGTCCTTCTTTCCTCCACAATTCCATCTTCTCTCTCTCCCATTCCCTCCCTTACTTTCTATCGTCCTTTCTCTCCCTCCCTTTCGTCCCCTTTCCCTCTCTTTCTAACAGTTAATCCTGTATAACTACTTTTCATTTTGTTTTAATATTATGATCCTTCCTAACATCCCTCTCTCTCTTTCCTTATGATTTCATAATTTCCACTCTTTCTCTTTCCAATTCTCTTTCACTCCCTGTCTTCTTCTCTTTCTATCTCCTTCATCGTTAATCCTGTATTCCCTTCATTTAATATTAGGTATGCTATCTTCCATCTCCCTTTCTCTCTGCCTTCTTTCTTTCTCCCCCTTCTCTTTCTCTCCCTCATTCTGTCTAAATTTTCATCAATTTCTCGCTCTCATCTCTCTCTCTCTCTCTCTCTCTCTCTCATAGTCTCATCTATCGTTTTAAATTTCAAACAATGGAATTTCTGAACGAGAGAGTGAGAGAAAGAGAGTGTTTGTTCTATTTTAAAACATCCGTTCACGAATTACACACCCATCCCTGTACACATCACGAATCACACCCGTTTGCCCGCAATATCCGCCATTATGCCATGAAACGCTTCCATTTTATTCACGAAATCTACCTCATCCCTATGTTCCTCTCTCTTTCCCTCTCTCCCTCTCTCTCTCTCTCTCTCTCTCTCTCTTCCCCTTACTTTCCTTCTATTATCTCTCATTTCTCGCTCGTTCTCTCCCTTTCTGTTTCTCTCTCTATCTCTCTCTCTCCCCTTTTTCCTTCCGCACATTTTCTCTCTCGATTTTACACCCTCTTTCTCTCTCTCTCTTTCTTTCTCTCTCTCTCTCTCTCTCTCTCTCCCTATTCTCCCTCTACGCTGTCAGCACATTATTGAATTTTCATTAATGGGGGATTCCAGATTCCAATCATAGCGGATTAGGGGAGAGGAATGAGTATAAGGAGGAGGGAGGGAAGAAGGAAAAGATGGAAGAAGAGGGAAAGAGGGAGAGAAAAGTGAAGAAGAGTTCACCACTTTTCCCTAAGGAGGGGGAAGAGTTCAGAAGGTAGGAAGGAAGGGGAGAAGGAAAAGAGAAGGATGGGAAAAAGGAGAGGGAGGGAGAAAAAGGAGAGGGACATTTACACCAAAGTTTATTCTAGCATTTAGTCTCCCCTGGGTGAGTTTTGTTTTAAAACTATAATATTTTCGACCTATTAAAAAGTCCTTCTTTCCTCCACAATTCTATCTTTCCCTCTCTCCCTCATTCCCTCCCTTATTTTCTATCGTCCTTTCTCTCCCTCCCTTTCGTCCCCTTTCCCTCTCTTTCTAACAGTTAATCCTGTATAACTACTTTTCATTTTGTTTTAATATTATGATCCTTCCTTACATCCCTCTCTCCCTTTCTTTATGATCTTAAAATTTCTTCTCTTTCCCTTTTTCTCTCTCTCTCACTTCCTGTCTCTCTCTCTCTCTTTCTCTCTCTCTCTTCTCTCTATCCGTTTCCCTGTCTTTAAAATTTCATAATGTCTTCTCTTTCCAATTCTCTTTTACTCCTGATCTCCCTCTCTTTCTATCTTCTTCATCGTTAATCCTGTATTCCCTTCATTTAATATTAGGTATGCTATCTTCCTTCTCCCTCTCTCTCTCTCTCTGTCTCTCCTCTCTTTCTCTATCTCCCTCGTTCTGTCTAAATTTTCATCAATTTCTCGCTCTCATCTCTCTCTCTCTCCCTCTCTCTCATAGTCTCATCCATCGTTTTAAATTTCAAACAATGGAATTTCTGAACGAGAGAGTGAGAGAAAGAGAGAGAGAGTGTTTGTTCTATTTTAAAACATCCGTTCACGAATTACACACCCATCCCTGTACACATCACGAATCACACCCGTTTGCCCGCAATATCTGCCATTATGCCATGAAACGCTTCCATTTTATTCACGAAATCTACCTCATCCCTATGTTCCTCTCTCTTTCTTTCTCTCCCTCTCCCTTTTTCCCTCTCTCTCTCTCTCTCTCTCTCTCTCTTCCCCTTACTTTCTCCGTCTATTATCTCTCATTTCTCGCTCGTTCTCTCCCTTTCTGTTTCTATCTATCTCTCTCTCCCCTTTTTCCTTCCGCACATTTTCTCTCCCGATTTTACACCCTCTTTCTCTCTCTCTCTCTTTCTCTCTCCCTCTCTCTCTCTCTCTCTCTCTCTCTCTCTCTCTCTCTCTCTCTCTCTCTCTCTCTCTATCTCTTTGTCTTTCTCCCTCTCTCTTTTCCTTGTACTATAGGTACCTTTGCCTCTATCTCTCTCTTGTCACAAATTGTTCACTTAACTTCTGCAGCATTTTCCACCATACCACTAACAATACCTACTACGAGTATTCAGCAGTTTTCCACCGTATCTTTCCAATACAATACTACCTGCGTTTTCCGAACAGTCAAATTTTCCTTTCCCCAATTTAGTTGCGATCGCCTTTTCTTCAAGATCATTAAACCTAATATAGGGAAATGGAACTCTTTAGTCTTTTTCGAGTAGGATAAACAAGATAGTTCCAGGTCCTACCTTGAGGAGGCCCCAAGAATGGGATCAGATAAACCCCCCCTCCCCCCTAAAACGGCCCTGAGAATGAATGCCAAATTGACGACTTGTCACTTTGTTGAAAAATTGTAAACATGACACTACCTTGTGTGACGCTCCGCGCCAATTTCGAATAGAGCAATTTCAAACTGTCTTTGAAAGCTTTCTTTTTGAAAAATAAATATGGAAAATTAGGTTCATTATTTATTTTGCCAGTTGCGAAAACTTCAAATCTTGACAATTTCCATACATAATCCTGTCACTCTAAGACATAGCCTAAAGAAAACGAAAGAAAAAAAAATTCTCATTACCTATCTCAGATTCTCAGATATCTCAGCAGCTCAGAAAATTATTAGATTTCATCTCGAAATTTTTTGTAAACAGCTGATTCTCCCCTTGTCCCCTGGTGTTAAAAAAAAAAAGAAGAAAAAGAAAATGTAAATTAAATTACCTACTAAAAATAAATTCGGATTCAAATTTTGGAAAGAACATCTAATAATCTAATAGAAAAGAAAAAGAATGGAATAGGTACCTAATGGAAAGTAAACAAAAGAGATGATACAATTTTCAAATTATGGGAATTCACTCAAGCAGATTTTGGGAGCAGAAAAATATTAGGGGAAAAGTACCCGATCCTGGGAATCCTTAAAGCGCCTAAAAGGAAAAAAAAGGAGTTCTTTTCCTCAGTTTTACAGTTGACTCAAACGCTCAGGAGTCTTGGGTCATCGTGACCATTCTCAAGAATGGCACAAACCCATACAAATCTGCTAATGGTCATAGAATACCATGGAGACTACGCAATGGATGCCACTCAATCCTGTAGTGAAAGTCACCGTCTAAAGGTCCGTTCCCACTTGTCGTTCGGAGAAAAAAAAATCGGATGAAACTCACGAGTGAGAACGGACCTTAAGAGACAAACATGTCATTGTCTTGCTAGCTGTAGTCTACATTCTACAATGTCTACAAAAGCTACAATGTCTAGCTCATACCTCGAATAATGTCTAGTTCAGGGGTTTCCAACTTCCATGTGTATGCGGGCCACATGCTACATTGGAAAGTACTCCGCGGGTCACATAGCACATAGGTATGTACATTGGGGAGCATTTTAGGACCCCCCCCCACAACTTTTCAGAAATGCAGTCCGATGCGGTATTTTGAGCACCGCAGGCGAAATTTTTCAAAAAATGTTCTCCTAATTTTTTACATTTAGGTTTGTACGAAACCAAAAAAGCTTTCCGGGCCACGAAAATGGTCTGGCGGGCCACATGTGGCCCGCGGGCCGCTAGTTGGAAACCCCTGGTCTAGTTGTCTAGCTACAAGCTAGAGTAGCTAGCTTATTTGTTTCTGCTGTTGTCTTTCGCAATTGTACACAACGTCGGGATTGTCGGGTCGGGAAGTCGGGAGAAGAAAATAAATACGGAATACTCCATTTAGTTTTTTTTTTTTTTCTTCCAGATAAAAAGGTAGGTAGGTACCGGGCAAGTTTATGACATTCGGGCTGCAACTGACAGTTAATTTAACTGTTGTGCCAAATTTGGTGCTCCAAATTATAATGTCAGCTTGAGAATATGAATCACTGTTTTCGTTGTATGTAAGTTTAGGTAGAGTGGAACGCTAAAAACTAAGTTGTAAATGGAAAAATTTAATAAATAGGTAAATAAATTAATTGAATTAAAAATATAGAAGAAGGAGGAGGAGACGAAGAAGAAGAAAAAGAAGAAGGAGGAGGAGGAGGAAAAGCAGAAGAAGAAAGCTGAATGCTTGTTGAACCAATAAATTTAATAATTTCGGATTTCGGGAAATGGGTACAGACAGTAGGGTTCTAAAGTCCAAAAAAATTATAACAATAAACTTCCGAAACTCAAAATTCAAGTGCTCAAATGTTCAATTTTCGAGGACAAAAAAAGTTCAAAAAAGTGATTAAATTGCTTTCCAGGGTTCACACATTGCAGTTTTCTCTACAAGTGGAGACTTCTTGATCGAATACAAAATTAATTTGTTAGTAAAGTTTTGCACGTACGAAAATCTTTCTTTTGTTTACTCGGACCTTGAAAAAAAAGGTCACGAACAAAATATATAAAAAAAAATAACAAAAAACAAAGTGCGACAATGTTTGTTAGTGCATAAAAACGTGGAATGAATAATCCGGCTTTGTCTTTGTTAGATGCAATTTTAGTGTGCAGTGCAGTTGTGAAGGACAAAATATCTGCATTGTTACAAGAACTTTTGGCTCCTCGTTTTATGTCCAAGTTCAAGAGTATGTTCATGAATTTAAAATAGGTACATGTTTTACAGATACGCATAGGTACCTTGGTAGGTATACCTACCTACCTACCTATTGTTTTTTTTTTTTTTTTTTTTTTTTTTTTTTTTTTTACAGAAATAACACGATATGTCCCAGATGGTACATCCGGATACCAACCACGCTCAACGTTGCTTACCTTGATCTGCACAAGACCGCGCTCCTCACAATAATACCCTCCGAGTTTCTCGAGCAACTCAAACGTCGAGGAAGAGATGTGTATTTTGAATGCTTCCCCCGAGCTTTCCATTCGGGAAGCTGTGTTCACCGTGTCCCCGAATAGACAGTATCGCGGCATTTTGAGACCAACAACACCAGCTACGCACGGACCTGGAATTTAGAATTGGAAATGTCGTTTCATGGGGGCACGGTGGTAACGCATTTCCTTGCCATACAGAAGGTCCCGAGTGCGATTCCCACGATTGACATGAATATTAGCACTGGGTTTTTCGATTTTTTTTTTTTTTTTTTTTTTTTTTTTAAGAGGTTTGACAGAGAGAACTGTAACTGCTATGGTCCTTCGTCCCGAAATCGAAGAGAGAAGGAAGACAGGATAGGAGAAAGCCAACCGTTCCGAGAACGAACATTATCCCATCAGGATAAAATCCACCCCGGGCGGGAATCGAACCCGCGGCCTAGCGCTTACAAGGCAGACGTACTACCAACTAAGCTAACTAGGCTGGCCAGATTGTTTTAAAATGTCAGTTGTGTGGAGTAAATTTAACGGTCACGCGATCTGGGTTGCCATGATCGGAATGCCACCTTTAGATGTGACGAACACTAGTCGTACAAAGCGACACTCACGCGTGCAGTATCGCGGCTCGTCCGACTTATCCCCACAGTCGTCCAGCGAGTTGCAATACTTGGTGATCGGGACACATCGGCCATTGTCGCACGCGAACTCGGAGGCCTTGCAGGAGGCCGAAGGTGAATCGCTCATATTCCAGCAGGAGTGAATTTTGAGGAGGAGCACACAGTAGAGCAGATGCTGGCCGTAGGTCCGCTTCACCACCATTGTTCCTGGAACAGAGGGGAATAATATTTTAGATGTTATTATTATTATTTATATTTTTTAGATGTTTGGTAGAAGGAACTGTAAGAAAAAAGAGGAGAAGGAGGAGGTGAAAAAGAATAGGAAGAAAGAGTGGCATAAGAAGTAGAAAGAGGAGGAGGAGGAGAAAAGGAGGAGGAGAAGAAAAAGAGGGAAAAGTGGAATAAGAAGTAGAAAGATGAGGAAGAGGAGGAGGAGAAGAAGAAGGAGAAATAGAAGAAGAAGAGCAAAAAGGAGGAGGAGGAGAAGGACGAGAAGAAGAAGAAGAAGGAGAAATAGAAGAAGAGCAAAAAGGAGGAGGAGAAGAAGAAGAAGAAGAAGGCTGAGAATACGAAGGAGAAATGGAAGAAGAAGACGACTACATTTAGGGGTACATATAAGTCTCCGAGGCTTGGGCCCCTTGGGACTCCCCCTAAATAATGCCCTGGTTTCAAAATTTTGACTACCTAATAAAAAGGGTAGTAAAATTTGAAAGCTCGCTTTTAATAGCTACTCGTCCTTTAATATTTTAGGCCTTTACAATGGCGGAACAATGAAGAGATGATATTTATTTTGCTGAAGAAGAAGGGTATGGAGAAACGGAGGGAGAGGGAGGAGGGGAAAGGGGGATTGAAGGGGATAGCAGAAAGGAGGGAAGGGAGAAGAATGTATGAGGAGAGGAGGAGGAGGAGAGGGGAGGAGTACAAGGAGCAGTAGGGAGGAGAAAGAGAGTGGAGAAAGGATGACAAGAAGAAAGAAGAGAGTATGTGGGGAGGAATGAGTATAAGGAGGAGGGAGGGAAGAAGGAAAAGATGGAAGAAGAGGGAAAGAGGGAGAGAAAAGTGAAGAAGAGTTCACCACTTTTCCCTAAGGAGGGGGGAGAGTTCAGAAGGTAGGAAGGAAGGGGAGAAGGAAAAGAGGAGGAGGGGAAAAGGAGAGGGAGGGAGAAAAAGGAGAGGGACATTTACACCAAAGTTTATTCTAGCATTTAGTCTCCCCTGGGTGAGTTTTGTTTTAAAACTATAATATTTTCGACCTATTAAAAAGTCCTTCTTTCCTCCACAATTCTATCTTTCCCTCTCTCCCTCATTCCCTCCCTTATTTTCTATCGTCCTTTCTCTCCCTCCCTTTCGTCCCCTTTCCCTCTCTTTCTAACAGTTAATCCTGTATAACTACTTTTCATTTTGTTTCATCTTCTCTCTCTCCCATTCCCTCCCTTACTTTCTATCGTCCTTTCTCTCCCTCCCTTTCGTCCCCTTTCCCTCTCTTTCTAACAGTTAATCCTGTATAACTACTTTTCATTTTGTTTGAAATGATAGCTAGAAGACAAAAAAGGTAGGTAAAAGAAAAAAAAAAGTTGGTAATACATGGCAAAAAAAATTGGACCGATTGCAATACTTCCATTACTAGTATAGCTCGCTATACTGTAGTAATAGAAAGTAAAAATGGTAAGGGAATTAAAAAATCTACTTAGGTGCACATTTTCGTCTTTTTCTCTCCCGAGACACTGTTTTTTTGGGCACGGTGCCAAATTCTGGGTCAAGCTTAACTTTCGGGAGTAACGTGGAGAAAATGGGAGGTAGGAACGTACCTATACCCGCTCGAGATAGGGAGGTATACCTACTTGAGATAGGGAGGTATACATACTCTAGGTAGGTATACCTACTCGTATTTGAAACGTAATGGAGTTTTTTGTGCCAAGTGCAAGTAGGTAGCCCTACCTACTTATCTATCTTCGCCAATGTAAAAAAAAGCTTGTTTAGCTTGGAGGGTAGTATCACACCTTTCTTGTAAGCGCTAGGTCACAGATGAGGTTCGTTCTAGGAACGGCTGGCTTTCTCCTATTCTGTCTTCCTTCTCTTCGATTTCGGGACGGTACGACCTTAGCAGGTACAGTTCCCTCTATCAAACCTGCTGAAAGAAAAGAAAAAGAAAGTAAAAAATCCACTGATTTCAGTTTAGACATTTTTTTAATATGTAACTAAGCAAGGTCTTTTGTGATACCCTTTTTGTATATCCATAAAATAAACGAGACCTTGTTTAGGGGTAAAGGGACTTTTTAGTCTCATTCGAACAGGATAAACAAGGTATTCCATTCTACACAGTGCTAAACTGTACCTTCATTAAGCCCATGGTGTATTGGTGAGCCCATTTTCCTGTTCCCTCCCATAACCTATTTGCCCCCACATTCCCTGTTTCCCCTCCACATTTGCGCCTCGTTAACCTCTATTTGCCCCACCATGCCCTATTTGCCCCCTAGAGTCTATTAACATCAATTTCCATTTTATGAAAATCCCATTTTGACGAGTAGGGTATAACTGGTCAGATAATATTTTGTTTCATGTTTACTCGCCCTGGTTAGTAAGCTTATACAGGGCCAGCCTAGTTAGTGAGCTCATACAGGGCCAGCCTATAGTTAGTAAGCTTATACAGGGCCAGCCTAGTTAGTGAGCTCATACAGGGCCAGCCTATAGTTAGTAAGCTTATACAGGGCCAGCCTAGTTAGAAAGCTTATACAGGGCCAGCCCTGGTTAGTGAGCTTATACAGGGCCAGCCTTAGTTAGTAAGCTTATACAGGGCCAGCCCTGGTTAGTAAGCTTATACAGGGCCAGCCTTAGTTAGTAAGCTTATACAGGGCCAGCCCTAGTTAGTAAGCTTATACAGGGCCAGCCTTAGTTAGTAAGCTTATACAGGGCCAGCCTATAGTTAGTAAGCTTATACAGGGCCAGCCTATAGTTAGTAAGCTTATACGGCCAGCCTATTCATTAATGGGGGATAATTTGATCAGACTTTAGGAGATTAGGGGAAAGAATTAGAGGGGAGAGAAAGAGGAAGAAGGAAGAGTAAGAGGAGAGGAGGAGGACAGAGGGTATAGGAAAGGAGAAAGGGAGAGAAGGAGAGATGGGAGAACAGGAGAAGAAAGGGAAGAATGCAGGGTTGGAGAGTAGAGAAGGAGAGAGGACAAGAAGGGGGAGGGGAAGAGGGGAGAGAAGACGTGAGGGTAGGAAGAAGAAGAAGAAGAAGAAGAGGGGAGGGCTGAAGGGCGGGGATGACTAGAGAAGAGTAGAGGGAGGGTATAGGAGAGGGAGAAAGGAAGGAGAAGAGCGTAAAGAAGAGAGAAGGAGAAGAGGGGAGAGCTGAAGGGCGGGGATGACTAGAGAAGAGTAGAGGGAGGGTATAGGAGAGGGGAGAAAGGAAGGAGAAGAGCGTAAAGAAGAGAGAAGGAGAAGAGGGGAGAGCTGAAGGGTGGGAATGACCAGAGAAGAGAAGAGGGAGGGTATAGGAGAGGGAGAAAGGGAGGAGATGGGAGGAAAAAGAGAAGAGAAAATAAAGAGGGAGAAGAAGAGGGGAGGGCGGGGTTGTCATTTCGTAATTAGGGACACCACTGTGGCACGTGTTGCCAAGTGTTGCAACAATGATAAGAGCATCTATTTTTCATAATTAGTGGAGACGCGGTTCCGTCCGTTAAATTTAGTGGGGAAGTAGTTATGACCGTCCTCTACGCTGTCAGCACATTATTGAATTTTCAATAATGAGGGATAATTTGATCAGACTTTAGGAGATTAGGGGAAAGAATTAGAGGGGAGAGAAAGAGGAAGAAGGAAGAGTAAAAGAGGGGAGGAGGAGGACACAGGGTATAGGAAAGGGAGAGAAGGAGAGAGGGGAGAACAGAGAACAGGAGAAGAAAGGGAAGAGTGCAGGGTTGGAGAGTAGAGAAGGAGAGAGGAGAAGAAGGGGGAGGGGAAGAGAGAATAAAAGGGGGAGAAGAGAAGAAAGGGAGGAGAAGGAGAAGAGGAGAGGGCTGAAGGGTGGGGATAACTAGACAAAAAGGAGGGTATAGAAGATTGAGAAAGGAAGGAGAAGAGGGAAAAAAAGAGGGAGGGGAGAGGAGGAGAAGAGGGGAGGGCGGGGTTGTCTTTTCGTAATTAGGGACACCACTGTGGCACGTGTTGCCAAATGTTGCAACAATGAAGAGTGTCCTGATAATTTTGATAACGGTGTTGAGTAGGTTGGGTTGAAATAAAAATTTGGTTTGTGTTACCTTTTTTTATCTGTGAACCAAAGGTAACTTTCGAATTTAACACTTGGCTTTTTTTTTCAAGTTTAACTAGGAATTCTATATTATTTTGGATTTAACTTGTTACTTGTTTGTTTGTTTGTTTGTTTGTTTAGAGGGAAATAGATAGGTAGATATTAGAGTTCCATCAATGAAACGTGAAACTCTTATAAGAAAAGGGACCCCCTTCCCACAGAGCCTCCTAACAGACTAATACTTGAAAAATCCTATTTACGTGTTCCTGGTAAAAAGTTGATATATAGGTCGACTAGGTTTGGATAAGTCCTTCTATGGGGACTTACAGACAGACAGACAGACGACACCGAAGCGAATACAATAGCCCGTCCCTTATACCTTTTGTTATTGCTATCGTAATAATAAAGGAAGGACGGGCTGAAAATCTAAGGTACGTAGGGAATGTATATCAAGAGATCTATGCATCTATGGTGCATTGGTGCATACCTTATTTTCTATTATATATTTAGTCAATCCCATTAGTCTTCTTCTAGCTAGGAAGGAAGGAAGGTACACAATATTTTTTCTATTCATATCTACGACCATCTCCACAAAACACGTTGACAAATGTTCCCATGTGGATTCAAAATGGCCGCTCCACATGAAACATGTCATCCAAACTGGCCGAGTCATTTGTCAACAGAAACATGATGTGTTTCCCTGGTAATAATAATGATGGGATGAAATATACAGGATGAATTGATAAAATGGGACCTTTTTTAATTTCCGTTACCACAATAATTATGCAATGTAATGTAAATGCAGTTTCTTTGTGTTATTATGTCACAACTTTGGTGCTCACTGCAGCATTGTAGGATTTTCCCAATTTATGACCGTTAGGTTAGGTTTGTAGTGGATTTAGTGGTAATTTTGATAGCGGTATTGACGGCGTCGCGTCGGTTGGGTTGAAATGAAAATTTGGTTTGTGTTAGCTTTTTATTTTCCTTATCTTTTACTTTCCTTATAGGAAGGAAAGTAATGTAATCGGGTCAAATTTTCGATGGTCAGTTTTTAGTGCCAAAACACGTTTTGAGGTCCCTTGTCTGTCTGTCTGTCTGTCTGCAAACAAAATATCTCGAGAACGGTAAGAGCTAGAGACTTGAAATTTGGTATGTAGCTGTCAAATGTGACAAGGATTTTGGTTGAGATAGGTGCTGCGGTTGGGGGTATTTGGACGCCTTTTTTGGCGGTTTCAAGCTATATCCACTAAACGGTTAGACATATTGTAAAAAGTAATTTAAAAGAACACTCAAATAAGCATCATTTAATAGGATAAGGAAAGTCGTGTAATGTTCACACCAGATTTTTTTATCTGTGAACCAAAGGTAACTTTCTAGGGAACACTGCCAATGGGCTCGTCGTTAGATGAGATGTTTTATAATATATTGAGTTGATTGTTTTAAATACATATTTTAAAAAAGGTACGTAGGGATGTAGGGAATTTATATCTAGAGATCTATGCATCTATGTACAATTGTACAATGTACATAACTTATTTTCTATTATATTTTTTGTCAATCCCATTAGTCTTCCCCTCTCTAGAAAGGAAAGAAGGTAGACAATATTTTTTTTTTCTATTCATATCTACGACCATCTCCACACAACACGTTGACAAATGTTCCCATGTGGATTCAAAATGGCCGCTACACATGAAACATGTCATCCAAACTGGCCGAGTCATTTGTCAACAGAAACATGATGTGTTTCCCTGGTAATAATAATGATGGGATGAAATAGGATACAGGATGAATTGATAAAATGGGACCTTTTTTGATTTCCGTTACCATAATATGTAATGTAAATGCAGTTTCTTTGTGTTATTATATCACAACTTTGGTGCTCACTGCAGCATTGTAGGATTTTCCCAATATCTCAATAATCCTAAAATCCAATGTTTACCTACCATGCTGGCACCGGTCGCTATGCGCATTTATATGCCATAGCTACTCATTTTCCTCGTTTACCTACCATGCTGGCACCGGTCGCTATGCGCATTTATATGTCATAGCTACTCATTTTCCTCAGGAGGCTCAGTGGGCCCCGCAACAGCCAGCCACAGAATCAATCATTTGCAAGATACAAATTTCTTGACCCCGCCGGGAATCGAACCCGGGTCTCCCGCGTGCCAGGCGAGCGCAGTGACCACTACGCCATGGGAGCTGACTACCACAATAATGTAGGGGGAACCCATACAAGGTAATGAGAAAGTTTTGAAAACGGTCCAAAAAAATCTAATGGTGCGTTTCCAATCTGCATTTACAGATCAGTAGTAGGTATGATCTGTTTCCATTTTTTATGTTTTCTAATTGTGATACCTATTTTTGTTGAACCACCCTGCATTATAACAATAAAATTATTATTAATGTACACGTTTTTCCCGTGTGTTGAATATTGTAATACCTAATTTTGTAATGTTGAAATATTTCTAATTTGTAATATTTTGTAATGGTTGAATACTGTAATTTGGTAGTTTGTAATACATATTGTAATTTGTAATACATATTTTGTAATGGCGGAATATCGTGGGAAAATTATGACTTTGGTAACATTTGGTTATGTTACTCAAGTGCGTTTTCTCCCACTTTAGTGTCAGGAAGGGTATTCAGCTAAAAAGAGGTTTCCTTTGCTTAACTTCAGTAAATCAGAAGGAGAAGAATAAGAAGAAGAAGAAGAAGAAGAAGAAGAAGAAGAAGAAGAAGAAGAAGAAGAAGAAGAAGAAGAAGAAGAAGATAGAGAGAGAGAAAGAAGCAAAGAAAATGGGGAGTTAAAAGAGAGAGAAAGGAAACAGAAAAGAGTGAAGAAAAAAGGAGATACCAAATTACCAAAGAGAGAGGGAGAGAGAAATTAGATTTAGCTTTTTCCAAGTGTTCTAAATCTAAATTTCACACCACCTCTTTTCATATCTCTCCTACCTACCCTATCCTTCTCCTTTTCCCTCCTCCTCCTCCTCCTCCTCGCTCTTCCACCTACTCCCTCCCTTCTTTTCCTCCACATCTTTCCCTTCTTCTCTCCTCCGCCCCTTTTCTACTCCTC
This sequence comes from Diaphorina citri, assembly GCF_000475195.1. Lineage (NCBI taxonomy): Eukaryota > Metazoa > Arthropoda > Insecta > Hemiptera > Psyllidae > Diaphorina > Diaphorina citri. Next base: position 68,164 of record NW_007377843.1, read on the forward strand.
TTTCTCTTATTCCTTCTCTCCTTCTCTTCCTTTCTCGTCTCGTCTCTCTTCTTCTCCTCCTCCTCCTCCTCCTCATTTAACACTCTACCTCATTGTTATTTAATCCACTTTCCTTTGGTACACAAAGGAACTGTTTACATTGCGAAACTGATTTAACACTCTACCTCATTGTTATTTAATCCACTTTCCTTTGGTACACAAAGGAACTGTTTACATTGCGAAACTGAGTGTGAAGAGAAGAAGACTGATAACCCTACCTCGTCGACAGGATGTCTCAAAAGTTCTTCTATTTTGCAAAATGGAAATGAAGCTACAGTGTGTGCCAAAAGTTCAGATTCGCAGTTTGTAAAATAGTTATTATTTTACTCTATGGCACGTAAATGATAAAACTAACTGAGAAGGAACGGAGGAAAAAATAGAAGGGATATAGAAAGAATGAGAGAGGAGGAAGGATAAAAAAAGGAGAGAGAGAAAGAACGGAGAGAGAAGAAAGAGAGGAAGAGAAAAATGAAGAGGAGGTGATATAGAAAGAATAGTATGTCTCAAAAGTTCTTCTATTTCACAAAATGTAAATGAAGCTACAGTGTGTGCCAAAAGTTCTGTTTCACAGTTTGTGAAATAAATAACACTGTATGGCCCGTAAATGATACAACTAACTGAGAAGGAACGGAGGAAAAAATAGAAGGGATATAGAAAGAATGAGAGAGGAGGAAGGATAAAAAAAAGGAGAGAGAGAGAGAAAGAACGGAGAGAGAAGAAAGAGAGGAAGAGAAAAATGAAGAGGAGGTGATATAGAAAGAATAGAGAGAAAGAAGGAGAGAGAAGAGGAAGAGAGAAGGAAGAAAAAATAAAAAGAGAGAAGAGAGAGAGAGAATGAAGGGAGAGAGAGAGAAAAAAAGAAGGAAAAGAAAAGGGAGGGGATAGAAAGAGAAGAGAGAGGAAAAGGTGACCCCCATTATTTGCTCACATATGCTGAAAAATAAGAGGAAGAGAGAAGGAAGAAAAAATAAAAAGAGAGAAGAGAGAGAGAAGGAAGACAAAGAGAATGAAGGGAGAGAGAGAGAGAAAAAAAGAAGGAAAAGAAAAGGGAGGGGATAGAAAGAGAAGAGAGAGGAAGAGGTGACCCCCATTATTTGCTCACATATGCTGAAAAATTAAGCTTGAAAAATTCAGCCATGCATATCGAAAGCTCCGCCATAATTATTTAACTGTGGCAAAAAGTGTTGTACGAAGCGATTTCTATGTATAATTTCAAACTACAGCAAAAAGCTGTTCTTATTTTAATAATAATAGGTATGTACAAACTCCCTATGGGGAGCGTCTGCCTTGTAAGCGCTAGGCTGCAGGTTCGATTCCCGCCCGGGGCGGATTTTATCCTGATGGAATAATGTTCGTTCTCGAAACGGCTGGCTTTCTTCTATCCTGTCTTCCTTTGTACAAACTCCCTACGGGGAGTGTCTGCCTTGTAAGCGCTAGACCGCAGGTTCGATTACCGCCCGGGGCGGATTTTATCCTGATCGAATAATGTTCGTTCTCGGAACGGCTGGCTTTCTTCTATCTTGTCTTCCTTCTCTCTTCGATTTCGGGACGATAAGACCATAGCAGTTACAGTTCCCTCTGTCAAACCTCTTAAACGATAGATTGAAGATTCTGTAACTCTGTAACTTTATCATTTCAACCTACCTACCTAAACCTCTTAAAAAAAATAAAAAAATCTAATGTTGCAAGTTACAATGTTTCGCCTTGTAAGGGACCATATTCCCTACTATCCCATATTCCCGTTGCTTCTCTCTCTCTCTCTCTCTCTCACTGTTCCCTGTATCTCTTTCTCTCACTTAGACAGGATTATTCTCTCAAAAATTTCCCACATCCCTTCTCTCTCCTTCCTTTTTATCTCCCTCTCTCTCACTCTCTTTCATCTCCCCCCTCACTGTCTGCCTTTTCTTTACATCGCTCTCTCTCTCTCTCTTTTCTTTGCCCTTTGTCTGTCTATTGTACTTTTGCCTCTTAAATCGATATTTACAGCTCTAGTTACTCCCTTCTCTCTCTTTCTTCTCTTCGATTCGGGACGATAAGACCTTAGCAGTTACAATTCCCTCTGTCTAACCTCTTAAACGATAGATTGAAGATTCTGTAACTCTGTAACTTTATCATTTCAACCTACCTACCTAAACCTCTTGAAAAAAAAATCTAATGTTGCAAGTTACAATGTTTCGCCTTGTAAGGGACCATATTCCCTAACTATCCCATATTCCCGTTGCTTCTCTCTCTCTCTCACTGTCCCCTGTATCTCTTTCTCTCACTTAGACAGGATTATTCTCTCAAAAATTTCCCACATCCCTTCTCTCTCCTTCCTTTTTATCTCCCTCTCTCTCACTCTCTTTCATCTCCCCCCTCACTGTCTGCCTTTTCTTTACATCACGCTCTCTCTCTCTCTCTCTCCCTCTTTTCTTTGCCCTTTGTCTGTCTATTGTACTTTTGCCTCTTAAATCGATATTTACAGCTCTAGTTACTCCCTTCTCTCTCTCTCTCTCTCTCTCTCTTTCTCTCCTCTTACTCTCCCTATCTTGCCTCTCTCTTGGTTTAGATATTTCCTGTCTCTTCTATCTCTTTCTGTACCTTCTCTTTCTTCTATCTCTTTCCATCTTCACTTCCTTCTTTATGGCTCTAGTCTTTTTCTTCTTCTTCTTCTTTGTCTTCCTTCCTCTTCCTCCCCTTTGTTTTTCTTTTTCTATAGTGTTATACCTACTTCCTTCTCCTCCTCCTCCTCCTCCTTTATATTCTTCTTCCTCCTCTTTGTTTTCTTCGTTCCCTCTAACTCTTCTCCTCTCTCATTTGGGTCGGAATTTATCTCACTTCTCCTCTGCCTCTAATTTTCTTTTCGGGCAATCTATCATTACCCCTTCTTCTTTCTCTCTTTCCTCCCCTCTTTCTCTCTCCCCCTCCCTCTTTCTCTCTCTTCCTCTCTCTCTCTCCTCCCTCCTCTTTCTCCATCTCTTTCTCTCTCTTTATTCTCCGTCTCTCTTTAACTTCTCGCCTTCTCTCTCTTTCTTTCCTCTCTCACAATGTCTCCCTTTTCTATCCCTCTTTCCATTCTCTTTCTTTCCCTCTCTTTTTATCTCCACACTGTTATTTACCTTTTTGGTCGGATGCTTTGTCCTTATTTTTATTTCATTTTCTCTCTCTCTCTCTCTCTCTCAATCTTTCTCTATCTCTCTCTTGTTCTGCTTTTCTCTGTCTTGCTTTGTGTACCTTTCTGCCATTTTTATTTATTTATTTTTTCTCTAAATTTAATAATAATGAGCTCAAGAGCTTAGAGGAAATCCTGAGGGAGATAGAGATAGAAAGAGAGAAAGCCTGCGAGAGAGAGAGAAAGAGAGAGGGATTTATGGAAAGATATAGAGAGTAATCAAGAGAGAGAGAGAGAGAGCCTCATCTAAAAGTAATCTCTTTTTGTGGTGAAGCTGGAAGTCTTTTTCCAATTTTTGTGGAGGGTACTTCAAGTTAATTTCGTGTTTTCAACTTTTTTGACTGTTTCTGCTCATGCGCAGAATAAAGAGGGGGGCCCAAAAGAACGGCATTAAGAAAGAGAAAGAACAAGATTAAAGGCAAGAAACAGAAGAAGAAAAAAAGGAAGACTGAGAAAGATAGAAAGAGAGAGATATAGCGAAAGATAGAAAGAGAGATAGAGAAAGAGATAGATAGAAAGAAAGATAGAAAGAGAGAGAGGGAGAGAGAGAGAGAGAGAGAGAGGTATGTTGTTTTATTGATGGGTGAATGTCATATATTTTTGAGTAGCAAACGTAAAATTTGTTTACAAAATAATGAGATTAAATTTTGGAACTTATTTGAGTGATGAGAGAAAGAGAGTGAGATAGAGAGGGTATAGGGAGGTATACCCGCTCGAGATAGGGAGGTATACATACTCTAGGTAGGTATACCTACTCGTATTTGAAACGTAATGGATTTTTTTGTGCTAAGTGCAAGTAGGTAGCCCTACCTACTTATCTATCTTCGCTTAACAATGTAAAAAAGCTTGTTTAGCTTGGAGGGTACCTAGTATCACACCTTTCTTGTAAGCGCTAGATCACAGATGAGGTTCGTTCTCGGAACGGCTGGCTTTTTCCTATCCTGTCTTCCTTCTCTTCGATTTAGGGACGGTACGACCTTAGCAGGTACAGTTCCCTCTGTCAAACCTGCTGAAAGAAAAGAAAAAGAAAGTAAAAAATCCACTGGTTTCAGTTTAGACATTTTTTTAATATGTAACTAAGCAAGGTCTTTTGTAATAGGTACCCTTTTTGTATACCCATAAAATACACGAGACCTTGTTTAGGGGTAAAGGGACTTTTTAGTCTCATTCGAGCAGGATAAACAAGGTATATTCTATTCTACACAGTGCTAAACTGTACATTCATTAATCTTATCAGCCCATGGTGTATTGGTGAGCCCATTTTCCTGTTCCCTCCCATAACCTATTTGCCCCCACATTCCCTGTTTCCCCTCCACATTTGCCCCTCATTAACCTCTATTTGCCCCACCATGCCCTATTTGCCCCTAGAGTCTATTAACATCAATTTCCATTTTGTGAAAACCCCATTTTGACGAGTAGGGTATAACTGGTCAGATAATATTTTGTTTCATGTTTACTCGCCCTAGTTAGAAAGCTTATACAGGGCCAGCCTATTGTTAGTAAACTTATACAGGGCCAGCCTATAGTTAGTAAGCTTATACAGGGCCAGCCTAGTTAGTGAGCTTATACAGGGCCAGCCTATCTGGCGGAGGGAACTTTTTTGACTATTTATGCTCAATGCGCAGAATAACGAGGGGGCCCAAAAAAAACGGCATTAAGAAAGAGAAAGAACAAGATTAAAGGCAAGAAACAGAAGAAGAAGAAAAAGGAAGGATGAGAAAGAGATAGAGAGACAGGGAGAGGGAGAGAGAGAAAAAGAGAGAGGGAGAGAGAGAAAAAGAGAGAGAGGGAGAGAGAGAAAGAGATAGATAGAGAGAAAGATAGAAAGAGAGAGAGGGAGAGAGAGAGATAGATAGAGAGAAAGATAGAAAGAGAGAGAGGGAGAGAGAGAGATAGATAGAGAGAAAGAAGGTGTGTTGTTTTATTGATGGGTGAATGTCATGCATTTTTGAGTAGCGAACGTAAAATTTGTTTACAAAATAATGAGATTAAATTTTGGAACTTACTTGAGTGATGAGAGAAAGAGAGTGAGATGGGGAGAGTATACCCAAGTATAAGAGGGACAGAGAGAGGTATAAAGAGAGGGAGGTTTGTGTGAGAGAGAGAAGGAGAGTGAGAAAGTGGAAAAGAGAGAGAGAAAAAAACAGCGAGGAACTTATTTGAGTGACGAGAGAGAAAAAGATAGAGGGAGAGAGAAAGAGAGCGAAACGAAGTTTTTATTTAATAAAATAAAGTTTTAATGCTTCTCAAATCCTACTATATTCATATAAAGGTTATAGGAGGGAGAGAGAGAGAGAGGGAAGGAAAGGAGAGAGAGAGAAGAAGAAAAGGAAAAGGGGGAGAGAGAGGGGAGACAAGAAAAGGG